>NW_020652748.1:8118-308118 GCF_003573695.1 Papaver somniferum | reverse complement strand
GGAGTTAGGTGCTGTAGTGTAAGGCGGAGATATCAAACTTTGATGCACAGCAAGGGAGCGACCGTTGGATTCAACTACCATCTAATCTGAAGGCTTGGAATTTCAGCGCTGTGGTGCTTGGCAGAGACTTCCGATTTTGATGCTCTATGAAGAAGCGACCGTCGGATGCTCCCGAGAACTGATCTGATGGCTGAGAACGGAGGCGCTTTTGTGTGTAGAAAATGAGGTTGTGCGCACCATTCTTCGCGGTTTCCTTGCGTAATTTCTCCCGGCTTTTCACTACTTTTCTGCTCTTTTCGCTCCGCGACTCATCCGAACTTTATTTATTACCTAAAAATGCAAAATTAATTAATAAAAATATTTATTCTTGAAAACAATGAAAATACAGAATATGGGATAAAATGTAGAATTAATGCACAAAAGATGAGTTAAAATGCCAACAAAAAGGGATAAAAATATACAATATTTGGCACTCATCAAATACCCCCAAACCTGAATTTTACTTGTCCTCAAGTAAAACAAAACTAAGGAAATCCTAACTAAACCACTGTCGCTGGTCTCTCGAATGCATTTAGCGTATGCACTAAGCCTTTTAAACCACTAAGTGTCCCTAGTGGACGAGTGAAGTCTCGTGAAGGTTTACCAGAGGTGTGCCTACAAAACCTAAGGACAAAATATAAGCTCAGATTCCATCAAACGTGACATGTGCAAAACAGTTTAAGCTCACAGCAAAATGGAGATGTCAATCTAGCTATCGAAGGCACAATCCTAGCACTGATAACAAAAAAAGACATGTGATAAGAGTGTAAAGTGTATCTACACATGTGTAAAGAAAGATCTGAAGTTATGACTACTAATCACCAAGAGATAGTTTCTCAGGCTAAGAACCAAAGTCGAAATCTAGCTAGCTGTCCGGACTTTACGAGAATTGTGAATGAGTTGGAGGTATTTCACAATTACTCGCGTTGTACATCAATGGCATACACCCTCCTTGCTTATTACAATGAAACAACAAAATGACTCTTTACATGACTCTTATTTACATTGACTATTCTCTTTTTATTTTTGGAACAAGAGATGATGGAATTGATAAATACTTGATTTTTTTGGAAACACTTTTGATACATGTACAAAAGGAAACAAAAGATTACATGACACTTTGCAAGAGGTAGCCCTTTTTGATGCACCCAGTTAAATTCGATGGTTGTCTTTCTTAATGTAACCTCCACCTTCTATCCCAACCAACCAAAGAACAAGCTAGTCAAGTTTCGTTCAGTATTCTAAAGTGATTGGCAATCGTAACTTCCTATCAAACACCTTGAAGATCGAGGCCATACATGTATTGGTAGATCGTGCGCGTGCAAATTTCTTATCACAATGTGAATTGTGCTAGAATCAGGGTGCCTAAATATCTAGACTAAGACTCCTAATAATTACATATTTGCACAAGAGTCAACATTTCAAGGTAAATGAGCTCCATTTTTATGATTTTTCATTTTTTAATTTTTTTGAATTTTTTTCGATTTTTTCAAAAGAAGAAGGAGTTCGTTTTCAATTATAGCATATTATCATGGTATCTACTCTATACCCCCAAACCTAAACTAAACATTGTCCTCAATGTTTCAAAATATGGAAAGAATTAAAATGCAACATATGGAAAGGGACATGCTGAGTAGAGTAAAAGGAGAGAGAATACCCGATTTCGGCGAAAGCAGAATTAAAACTCCGTTATCCAAGGCAAAACTCCAACATATTCGGAGTCACAATGGATGAGCACAAAATATATACAAAAGGAAATTTAACTAACACATTATCTACAAGAAAATTTGGTTTTTAATGGGCTTGGACTTTTTGGGAAAAATTTGGTTTTGTCGGGAGACATTTGGCTTTGATGGGAAAAAGAAAAATTTTGGTTTTTTAGGGAAACATTTGGAAAACTTTGGTTTTTATGGGAGAAATTTTTGGTTTTTGAAATTGGGAGCAAGCCCACTGTTGGTCCTCTAATGGAATGGGAGGAAGGCTGCGGCCCACGAAACACTAAGTTTTAATTTTGAAAGTTTAATTTGGCCTAGTTGGTTAAGGCCCGACGTTTGTTTTAAAACTTTGGTTTCGAGGTCCACTCTTGAGTGGAAACAAGCCCACAATCGGTTACAAGCTCAGCTGGGTTTAAACCCAGAGTCCAAAATACAAGTCCAATGAAAGAATTTAAACAAGCCCACACAAAATAAATACAAGCCCACAAATTAAACAACAAGCCCAAAAATAATTAATTACAAACCCAAAATAGAAAAATAAAAAGCCCAAAAAATTGGGTTAATTATTACAAGCCCACAATTAAAGAAATTTGGAAGCCCACAGGTTGGGTTCTCTTAATGGAATGGGTTTAGGCTTACCTTTTTAGCACAGCCCAGCTGCTCTGATATTGTTGCAAAAACCCAGTTGGGTTTTGGTTCTTTTCCTTGGTGGCGTCCCAGCAGAGGAAAAACAGGTTCAGAACAGCAGGTCCAACAGCAAATGAAATGAAGCAGATGCAGATGCAAATGCTATGAAATGAAATACAAAATAGCTAAAAAACACAGATAAAACACAGCACCAATCCCCGGCAGCGGCGCCAAAAACTTGGCAGGTCCGGAAAGGCGTATAAATTTGGTGCAATGGAAACGGGCCTACAGTAATACCGCAAGTGCACGGTCGTCAGTTGTAGCTCGTGCAAGTACGGGTCGATCCACAGAGATCGGGTGTGTTTCGGAAGTGTTTTAGCTAAATGGGTTCCTAGATTTGCTTTGGGCTTAGAAGCCCTTTGGAAGTGTTGGGCTTAATGTACTATTGGGTTTTTGGAAGGTGGGCTTTGGGCTCAACAGTTCAACTGTGAATTGGGCTTAGGGCCTTGGACTCAGTTGTGAAGTGAGCCTTGGAGAGCAAAGCAAGCAGCAGCAATGCAACAGCCACAGAAGTGGATTGGCAGCAGCAGCTGCAGAGGCTCAGATGCAGGAGGCAACAGCAGCTACAGGGCAAGGAGTGGCAGCAGCAAGGGAAAGCACAGCAGCACAAGTGCTGCAGCAGCAATTGCAACAGTAGAAGAAATGCAACAGAAGTGGCAGGAGGGGAAGCAAGTAGTAAAGAAAATGCAAAACAGAAAATGCAGGTAAAACAAACAAGTGAAAGAAAACAAGACTAACAGTTGAAGATGGATTTATGGATGACAGGGAAGGTTGATTATGGATGGGAACTAGGGGTTGAATTCACTCTGACTTTTATTATGTATTCTCCTATAGAAAGTTAAACACAACTATGGTATTCTTTCCAAAGCACTAATTGTCTTTCTACAGCACAACTAGTCAAGGGATTATGAATTCAGCTTGAGTTGCAGCTTCTCAACAGCTCATGAACCTAACTACAAAGTATACTTGGCATACATTGTGAAAGTGAGGTGATGATGAACTAAGTTCAAGTTTTTCCTAAACTTGTTTAGCCTTCTAAAGCAATGTGATCAATGTACTACACAATAAGATATTAGAGATTCATCAAGTCCCTAGCATGGTGATTTAGAACATGACAAACAGCATAACAGTGAGTATTTAACAGTGAATAGAAAGTCTAACATGAACACACACAAACAAACATTTAACTGAAATTAACATGTGTACACAAACATCTAACACACTAACAGGATACAAATACAATTATAACAAGAACACAAGCATTACAGGAATATCACACATTGAACAAATGCAGGAACAACTGAAATTAACCTAACCCAATCAGGGGGAAACTTGGCTAGTCCAAGAACAAGTTTTAACATCTCATACACATCCCCTTTTATACCCAAATTAGCAAATTAGGGTTTACACCCATTTTCCCCAAATCAGAAAATTAGGGCAATTTTAAATTACATAAAATTTGCTTACAATCTCCCAAAATTGGCTCGACCCATGCTTCTTGATGTCCCTCTGATGCTCTTCCTGCTCCTATTGTCCCCTAATTTCTAGCTATTTTACTCACCCCAAAACCTAGGGTTTCAGAGGTTGAGAGATGAAGAAAATAGCTAGGCTAGGGTGTTGTCGGGTGTTGGAGATGGTAGTGGCAGTGATGGAACTGGTGGTGGTGGCAGAACTGTGGAGGTGATGGTGTTGGCTTCATGGCAGAGAGGGGAGGTGGTGTTGCAGAGCTCTGCAATTTTTTTGGGAAGAAGGGGAAGAAGAGCTCGATGGGATTAGGATTAGGGGTTGTTTGGTTGGGAATAGGGTATGTGTTGCTATGGTGTGAGGCGGAGACCTCAAGTTTAGATGTTGGCGAATCTGAGATGTTGGATCATTGGTTCTGAGTGGAATCGAACGGATAGATGGAAGGATGTGTTAAGCGACCGTCGGATTCTGAGGTGCAACGAAGTTAACGGCACCAGATGGAGTTAGGTACTGTAGTGTAAGGCGGAATCATCGGGATTTGATGCACAGGCATAGGAGCGACCGTTGGATTCAACTACCATCTAATCTGAAGGCTTGGAATTTCAGCGCTGTGGTGCTCGGCGGAGACATCAGATTTTGATGCTTTATGAAGGAGCGACCGTCGGATGCTCCTGAGAACTGATCTGATGGCTGAGAACGGAGGCGCTTTTGTGTGTAGAAAATGAGGTTGTGCGCACCATTCTTCGCGGCTTCCTTGCGTAATTTCTCCCGGCTTTTCACTACTTTTCTGCTCTTTTCGCTCCGCGACTCATCCGAACTTTATTTATTACCTAAAAATGCAAAATTAATTAATAAAAATATTTATTCTTGAAAACAATGAAAATACAGAATATGGGATAAAATGTAGAATTAATGCACAAAAGATGAGTTGAAATGCCAACAACAAGGGATAAATATATACAATATTTGGCACTCATCAGAGGCTGCGGAAACTCTCCCCACCATTTCTCAAGAGTTCTATTTTCACAGGGTATATTCCGCGGGGGAACTCTTTGACGATGCCCTCGATTTTCCTGAAGACTTTTCTTTGCTTTCCCCCAATGATGATTGGGATGTGCTCGGGGGTTATGGTAATGAAGATGCTGCTGTTCAGAATGAGGGCGCGGATGATCACAATGCGTGTGGTGATGCCGATACTTGTGCTGATGGCGCAATGTCAGCAAAGGGGAAGTCTGTGGTTGACTCGCCGTCCGAGGATTTCCCTCATTCGCTGATGTTTGAGGGTGAGGATGCCATAATGGATTGGTTCAAGAAAAAGAGTATGTTGTTTGTTCCTCATCCTGCCTCGGTGGTTGCTGGTGAGAAAGATTCTGATGCTTATACCCGTCGGATGATGGAACTATCACCCGAGGCGCGTGTTGCTGAGATGTGGGGGAAAAGCTTGAGTGCTCCAGAGGCTACCCTCGTATCGGACCCTCCCTCTTCTGTTGCTGACATGATGGCCATAGCCGATGGATACCAATATGGTTTTCCCCAGCAGCGTGTCTTGGAGGTAAGTCCTCGTACATATCTCTTCGTGACCATGTGCTGTATCAATTCTTTAAAGCGAAGTCTTTGAAGCTGGAGGCTAAGCTCCGTCACAGAGAAAAGGCATTATCTGCGGCCGAGGTGGAGATAGAAGAACTGAAGAAAAGCCTTAAAGAGAAAGAAAGGTTGGGTGACGCGGAGGCTGGTCTTCGTTCAGAGCTTTCCTCCGTTCGTGCTGAGTTAGAGAAAACTTGCGTCCAAGTTTCAGCTTTCACAGGTTTGGTTCTTCTTCATCTTTTATCCCTCATAATTCCTCTCTACTACTTAGTTGTTCTGTCTGAGTCTACCCATCCTATCTTCAGTGGGTGGCGTCCCCGAGCTGATATGGCTTCGAAACGAAAGGGCACGGCAAAAATCTCGTATCAAGGAGCTGGTCGAAAAAATTAAGAGCGAAGCCAAAAAGTGGGACGCTCGAGCTGAAGGATGGCGCGCAAGGCATGTTCAGATGGTTGATATGCAGAATCTGTATAATCATGACCGTACTTTGTTCAATGGTACGCTGTTGTGGACACGTGAGAATCTGCGGGAATCCCGTGAGCGTACTTCGTTGTTGGAGTCTAGAATACATCTTCTGGAAGAGGAGTTACAAAAGGCTCGCTCCCTTCCTTTTCCTGGAGTTAAGGAGAGTATGATGTGCCTTACCAGAGAAAGGGATGATGCCAGAGCCGAGGTTGGGGCTCTCAGCAAAGCCCTTGCTGTGTCTCGCGCTGAAGTAGCCCGCCAGGCTGAGTCTGAGAGGAATCTCGAAGTATGTATGTACAGACTTAGCAAAGGGGTAACAGAGATAAACAACGAAGTCGACCACCTTCGTCACATGGATTCGATGAGGCAGGTAAAATTAGATGCCAGTCAATTTACTCTCACCAACCTTCAACTAGATTATAAGAAATTATCCGAGGAATATGACTATCTTGACGAAGCGCGAGATGCGGTTGTTAATGAGTATGAAGAGGCTTCGTCTTGTGTCGAAGGTATAACCTTATTCCGTCGAGTGTGATTGTGTCGTTTCTGAGCTAACTCCCTTGTGTTGTCTTTTTCAGAGCTCGAGGGACAACTCCGTGCTGAAAATGAAAAATTTGAAAAGGCTCAATCTTCCTTAGCGCAGCAGGAAGAACAAACTAATCATTTTAAGAGTTTGGCGGCATCCCACGAGGAGGCCGTTGGTGCTGCTTCTAAAGAAGTGAATCGTCCTCGTCGTTGTTATCTCAATCCCACCAGCGGACGACAGTTATTATACATAAGGCTCGGTGTCAATTGGCTGAGGAGACAAACAAGATGCTGAAGAAGATTGAGCTTGGCCTTAAGACCGAGCATGGCCTCGTCAAGAGCTATCCGCGTCGTTCTGTACCTGCCTCGTTTCCTGGATCCTCGGGACCCTCTTCTGGTGGGAGCGTCCCTTCAACTCTTCGGAACAACTCTGCTGATGGGGCGGCATCATCTAAGTAGATACCACGGCATTAGCTTTCCGTTAGATTTTGCTAGTATTTTGTAAAAAGAATATTTTTGATGTGTTTTTCCTTGAATTGGCCTTGCCGCTTTTTGTAACCAACTTTTATGAAATGGATCTTCTTTTGATATACCTGCAATATCAGTTTGTTGTTTATTTTAAGCATTGTGAGGAAGGACACTAAAAACGAAAGAAAAGTGTTTTAAGTGTTTGGGTGCAATACCGAAGGGAGGTACCTTCGTGATCGTCTTGAGACCTGTCACCCCGCTGGCGAACCCTTGGACAGAGGATTCCCAGACGGTGGGGGCCGAGGCAACGTTCTAGGATATGGGGTTAAAATATTTACGTACACCCATTTCGTCGACCCGTTGCCTCAAGGTTTGTTGGGTATCTCTTTCTGCTGGGTGCCTTCCCCCCGGTCTTACACTCATGGACACTGATGGGGGGGGGGGCCCTGAGAGATTGTAGATTAATTACTTTCCCCAATATTGTTGATATGTTTTGTTTACTCGAATTTCAGAAATCTTGTTTGATTGATAGGTTGAGACCTGCTACTCCTCGTCCAGAGATAGAAACATGTAGAGCGGATACGCTGCCTTCTTCTTCTGGTACTCTTCACGCAGATGCAAAGATGCGTTGCTCCTATGGGTGGTACGGTTTTAACCACTTAGCATTCCAAGGATGCCGGAGAACCTCGCCTTTCAGATTGCGAAGATAGTAAGAACCGTTTCCCGCAATATCGTGTATTGTAAAAGGTCCTCCCCACGTAGGTGCTAGCTTTCCCCATTTCTTTTCTCGTTGATATTGTGGGATGGTTCTTAGCACATACTGCCTCTCTGCAAAATTTCGAAGTTTTACCTTTTTGTTATACTCCCTTGCTAGTTTTCGTTGATAATTTTCCATCTTCTGCAATGCTGCTTCTGTTCTTCCTTCCAGGTCGTCCAATATTTCTAACATCATGTATGTTGTGAGATTTTTCTCCTATGCTTCGGTCTTTGTGGTTGGCATGAGGATCTCTGTTGGGATGACTGGTTCAGCTCCATAAGTGAGGAGAAACGGGGATTCCCCAGTGGCATATCTTCGTGTTGTTCTGTATGCCCATAGCACATTGTGCAACTGTTCACACCATCGCCCCTTATGTTCGTCTAATTGCTTTTTGAGGATAAGGGCGAGGGTCTTGTTAGTGGCTTCCGCTTGTCCGTTGCTTTGAGGGTATATGGGGGTGGATTTGTTCTTCCCCTAATATAAACTTCAAAGCCTAGGTTGTTTTAGGTTTAAGCTAAGATAGCTTTGGAACCAAGCAAACACTATCCACCGTTATATAAAAGCTTTGAATCTTAATCACATATACAAGATATAAATTATGGTTAGGTAAACCGTAAGCGAACCGTGTATAAAGACTATGTTCAACATTGTTAGCCGAAACTAGCTGATTTGAACTTAAAATCTTAACACTCATTTTCATGTACACTAAGACATTAATATTGAGTCAAATGCAAATTACTTCATAGAAATAATTTAATTGCAATTGAACCATGATCAACATACTTTGTAAATGTACAAAGTACAATTAATTGAATCGTTCGTGAATCAGCTGAGTCACAGTACACGAACCGATTTTGAAACTTATATGCAATTACCGAGTTCCAGAGTCTACAGAACTTTTCAGTTCATAGAAAGGTTTTCAAACTTATGCAGTTACCAAGTTCCGGATTTTACAGAACTTTTCAGTACACGTACCGGTTTGCAAACTTTGAACCAACTCAAAGTTCCAGAGTCTACAGAACTTTTTAGTTCATAAACCGGTTTGCAAACTTATGCAATTACCAATTTCCAGACTCTACAAAACTTTTCAGTTCACGTACCGGTTCCCAAACTTTGAACCAACTCAAAGTTCTGGAATCTATAATTTTTTTTCAGTTCATGTACCGGTTTGTAAACTTAAGATCTTTGCCGGTTCCGGTGTTTACAGAACATCCATTTTACGTACCGGGTTGAGTACTAAACTGGTTCTAAAATATAGAATTGTTTTGGCTCGCATACCATTTTGATTATTTTAACCTGGTTCCCTTACCACAGTTCCACAATGGTTTGGATACGAATATATATACCTATCTGGATCACGAAATAAACAGATTTTTTCATGATGTACATACGAATATGCCTATCACACAATTATAAAAGTCGATATATAACTACTCCGCTCCGTGTGCGAATACATGTAATAATTCTTCAGACATATAATAGTTTTCTCAGTTTATAAGACTGATAAAACTGTCTTGTATTCCGAATATAGTAGTTATATATTTCTCTAAATCATTTCGAAACATTCCTGAATAATACATGACACATATCACTGTTCCAGGCTATTATTCGAATGATAAACTTGAATATAAATTTGGTTCCGAATAATAAATTGTTCTCTATCGAATTTGATCAAGTATGAACAAATTCTCATTAAGCTTAGTCATTATATTTCGATAAATCCATAAACTAAATAATTAGTTCTCGACTCAAAATTCTTGTCTATGCAAGCTAATCTAATTAGTTATGCAACAATCGTCTCAAAGAAGAATTGTGAATATAACTTGAGAAATAGTGGTTTAGTTTTCACTTACATTTTGTCGATGAAGTTCTCCAAATGCTTCGGTTGATCTTCTCCTTCAAACGGTAGAAGGAAAATGATGGCTAGCTCGTTTCTCAACTCCACTATTCTAGACCGAGACTTAACTAATTTTATTTTAGAAATAAAGATATAGTTTTGACAACTAAATTTGACAATAATCTTGATATAGCAACACTTTTGAGTTTGACCGAGCAATGCTCTAACACAAAACTTACATTAGGTTCCCCAAACCTCTCTAAAGAGATGATTGTGTCTATATAATTAGTGCGTACGTACGTGTATAATACGTTTCAAAAGTATAAATTAGACCCACATATATAATTAATTGATAAGCATTTGTATAGCCTCAAGAGACTTTTTTTTAATATATTTATGGGTTATAGGGTGGAAAAAAAAATCATTTAGGCGCTCAGGTTCAAATCCCTCTAGACGCAACCTTTCTACCAATTAGGAACGAGTCAAATCGCGGCCGAATCGTATAAGCCCTTAACACACTGTATAAATTTCCACAAGGAGTTCAAAAAGCATCAACGGGATGATCCCAACAAGGCTCTTATATCATTGGTGACCGTATATGAAGATGAAGATGATGAACTCACACTATCTTCTCCGCCATCTTTATCATCTCTGTAAAATCAAAAACCTAGCAGGAAGATGAAGAAAAAAAAAAGAGAGAGAAAAACTAGATCCGAAAATATGGAGGTGAGAGAAAGTAAATATGAAAATAATAACTTCTATCTTGAATTGAGTATATATGTCCTAGGGTGATGTCATGGATGATGTAATGGTCCCAAAATGGTATTTCTGCCACTACAAGATGACAATTACATCATCCATGACGTCTCCCTAGTACCAAACCATTATTTCTAGGACCAAACTATAATTTATTTTTCCAAAAAGGACCAAACAGACAGTTGACTGAGTCGACTGTACCAAACTCATCCTAATATATTATTTCTAGGACCTATTGGTATTTCCTACAAAAATTATTAGGAATACATAATCCGTTAACCTTAAATTTAGTTGGTTATTGGTGACCATCAAGAGCAATATTTACGGCAAGTAAAATTAAATTCAAATGAGGGTGTGAATATTTTTGTTCTTGCTTGTTTTAGATTTAGACCAAATTAAGATAATGGTAAAATCGGAAGTGAAAGTTTATATATAAAATATAAAACTTGATTCCAAAAAAATTGACAAAATCAATTAAGGCACCGTGAGATTCATAGGTTGCGCCGGAGGAATACAGTGGATCGTCTACAAAATAAATTGAATATTTGGTATGGATTAATAAACTCGTGAATTTAGGATTATTTTCTAAAAATCAGGGTCTGCACCGTGAGATTGATATGTAAGCGAGTTAAACTCAGCTCGAAATCTCAAATGTGTATAATAGGAAACTATATTGTAGCACGACTTATATCTCAATATAGGAGATAGAGTAGAACTAGACTTTCCAAGTGATAGATGAGTTTCAGTCTCCACATACTTTGTTAATGAAGTTTCACCAGCTCTCCTTAATAGTTCTTCGTCTTCAATTGATGAACGTCGTGAAGTCTAATGCTCAACTACATAATCTATCCTAGTCTGAGACATCTATAAGTAGACTAAAAATCAAGACTTATAGTTTTTGAAAATACAGGGGTCTAAAAACCACACCCAAAAATTCGTTTGGCAATCTGAGATGACTTAGACAAATACACTTTCTAGAGAATCAACTAGATAGACAGACTCAATCTAGATTAAAGTGTATCAAAAAGTTTAATATCTCTAACGCTTAATTCAATCCGCAATCACCAAATAGAAATCTGCGAGCCTGATTGAATATAAGAGGAGTTACTTGAATGATACCAAAGACCAATGTTTAGGTGTCAATCAATGTAAATCATCAACCAAATGTTGGATATTCTAATTTATTGATCTTAACGCACAACTTATGATATTTCAATTATATAACAAAATATAATGGGGAAAATAATTAACACATGCACCAGAATTTTGTTAACGAGGAAACCGCAAATGCATCAAAACCCCGGGACCTAGTCCAAATTGAACACCATACTGTATTAAGACGCTACAGACACTGGTATACTACAAATTAACTTCAGACTAAATTATAGTTGAACCCTAATCAATCACATATTGTTTCAAGGTACAGTTGTGTTCCTTACGTCTCTGATCCCAGCAGGATACTATGCACTTGATTTCCTTAGATGATCTCACCCACAACTAAGAGTTGCTATGACCCAAAGTCGAAGACTTAATACACAAATCTGTGTAATACAGAAAAGTCTATAGGATTGAATAAATCTTTCTTCCACAGAAATACCCAAGAGTTTTTATTCCATCTTTTGATAAATCAAGGTGAACATGAACCGATTGATTAACCGGACTTAAATTCCCGAAGAACATTCAGACGCCACAACTACCTAATGTGGCCATAGACTGGTCTATAAACACGCCCAATCAAAAATTTGAAGTTAACGTGACTAAACGGTTGAAATTTTGACACGCTACTAGCCCTGGCGTGGCTGAAAGCACTTATATGAACACGCCAATTAAACATGGCGTGTCTATAGGGTAGAAGTATACCCTAAAGAGAGGCCAAAACCAAAAAGGTGTGGTAGGGAAATTTATATCTGGCATGGCTAAAGGCCATTTCTGTACTAGTGTTTAACCACTCAAGCATGAAACGGGTACGCATACTTAAGTAGCCGGTCTAAGTTTGGGTTCGCCGGTATGCAAACAGGTACGCATACTTAGTACATTTCCAAAACCCAGTAGAAATTGTCGGACCTATACCTTACAAAAGTATGTGTACCGGTATGTGTAATTGGTACATGGAATTTCACAACTTCAAGTACGCATACGGGTATGCATACTTTAGTTCTGGTCATGGATCACATACATGCAATAATGCACAGTATGCTTATAATTCAATGATGGTTAAGTATTCTAGACTCTTATTTCAATCATTGAACCTTTCTTAAAGGATGAAAATATCCGTTTTATCACACTATTAGCATCAAAGAAATTTTCAAGTTATTGGAATAATCATAACGCATTCCAAGTCTACACCAAATGATTGTATCACACAAACCATGTAAGATGTTACTCATCGATTTTCACATGATCATCTTTTGACTTTCGTCAAGAATATAAGATGAACTCGGTTGAAGAGAAAGCTTACCAACACATATTTCGAGAAATATGTAAGCAATTTAAAATCATCTCGAAATCTCAAATGTTAATAGGAAACTATATTGTAGCACGACTTATGTCTCAATATGGGAGATAGAGTAGAACTAGACTTTCCAAGTGATAGATGAGTTTCAGTCTCCACATACTTTTTGTTGATGAAGTTCCACCAGCTCTCCTTAATAGTTCTTCGTCTTCAATTGATGAACGTCGTGAAGTCTAATGCTCAACTACATAATTTATCCTAGTCTGAGACATCTATAAGTAGACTAAAAATCAAGACTTATAGTTTTTGAAAATACGGGGGTCTAACAACCACACCCAAAAATTTGTTTGGTAATCTGAGAGGACTTACTCTAATACACTTTCTAGAGAATCAACTAGACAGTCAGACTCAATCTAGAATAAAGTATATCAAAAAAAATTTAATATCTCTAACTATTAATTCAATCCGCAATCACCAAATAGAAATCTGCGAGCCTGATGTAATATAAGATGAGTTACTTGAATGGTACCAAAGACCAATGTTCAAGTGTCAATCAATGTAAATCATCAACCAAAGGTTGGATATTCTAATTTATTGATCTTAACGCATAACCTGTGATATTTCAATTATATAACAAAATATAACGCGGAAAATAAATAACACAGGCACCAGAATTTTGTTAACGAGGAAACTGCAAATGCATAAAAACATCGGAACCTAGTCCAGATTGAACACCATACTGTATTAAGCCGCTACAGACACTGTCCTACTACAAATTAACTTTAGACTGGACTGTAGTTGAACCCTAATCAATCTCATACTATTCAAGGTACAGTTGCGTTCCTTACGTCTCTGATCCTAGCAGGATACTACAAATTTGATTCCCTTAGATGATCTCACCCACAACTAAGAGTTGCTACGACCTAAAGTCGAAAACTTAATACACAAATATGCCTAACACAGAAAAGTCTATAGGGTTGAATAAATCTGTCTCCCACCGAAATACCCAAGAGTTTTTATTCCGTCTTTTGATAAATCAAGGTTAACATGAACCAATTGATTAACTGGTGTTATATTCTCAAAGAACATCCTAGTCTTATCAATCACCTAACAATAAACTTAATCGACTAGCCAAAAAAGTTATTGTGGAATCAGAAACGATGATACGAAGTTTGTTTGTGATTACTTTTCTATCTTGCCTGTCGAAGATATAAAATCTCGAGCCAATTATTTCAATTGCACTCAACACAGTAGAAACTGCAAGATCAGATCACTCAACTACAAAGATAATAGTTGGGTCTGGCTTCACAATCCCAATAAAGTCTTCAAGTCGTTAACCTACAGGGTCTCGAGAAGAAACCTAAGGTTAAAGGAGAATCGACTCTAGTTATGCAACTAGTAACACATAGAAGGTGTGGGGATTAGTCTTCCCAGTTGCTAGAGTTCTCCTTCATATCAAGATTTGCAGTCTAAGTTACCTTGGTAACAAAGTATTCAATAATCATCGTTAGATGAAAAACCTGATTCAACCAAGATAATATCTTTTAACCGTTAGATCGAACTTAGCTTGTTACACACAAATGAAATGTACCCTCATTTAGGTTTATATAACCGTACCTGAACGTGTGTTGTTACACACAAATGAAATGTACTATATGATTACTCTCATATCAACCTTATTCATCTTAACCATAACTAGTTCAAATGACTCAAACGAAACTAGTTTAAGAGTTTTTCAATTGCTTAGAAAACACAATTGAAATCAAATCGGTTTGATTCACTTGAATCAATCATGGACATTATATCCATGATTTGAAAAGATTGCATTCCTTATGATTTAAATGCTTAAGTCCATGAACTGACCGATTTGACAAAGTAACCAGATTAAGTATGCGTATGGGTATGCGTACTTAAGCAACCGGTTTCGAGTTTGTTAAGTTTCCAAACTCCGCAGAAATTTTCGGTTCGGAAACTTCCGCCAGTATGTATACGGGTACGCATACTTAAATTGACTAGTTAAGAGTTTGCCAAAACCAAACTCAACAGAAATTCTCGGTTCGAGAACTTCCGCCAGTATACGTAGGGGTACGCATACTTAACCTGTCTCCTTCACCAATTTCGTATATACACATATACATACTCCTGGCTCCCGGTTTATGGACTTATACACTAATTTGCGAACATACTATATATGCTTATATCCAAAGATGGTTACATCATCATATCTTTATTTCAATCATTGAAACATTCTTCTATAATGACAATAGTCGTTTTCACATACTATTAGCATCAAAGCAATTTTCAAGATATTGAAATAATCATTGTTGAAACATTATAAGTCTTACATCAAATTATTGTATCACACAAACCATCTAAGATGTTACTCGGCTATTTTCTCATGATATAAGATGAACTTGGTTGAATCAAAAGATTACCAACACATATTTCGAGAAATATGTAAGCGAGATATACTCAGCTCGAAATCTCAAATGTGTATTGAGAAAACTATATCGTAAAACGACTTATGTCTCAATATAGGAGATACTAGAAATATACTTTCCAATGTAATAGATGAGTTCAAGTCTCCACATACCTTTTATCGAAGAAGTTCCACAAGCTACCCTTAGTAGTTCTTTGTCTTCAAGAGATGAACGTCGAGAGATCTAAGATCAACTACACTATTTATTTCCTAGTCCGAGACATCTAAAAATAGGCTAGAAATCAAGACTTATAGTTTTGATTACTAACATTGACAAACATGCTTGAGATAGAAACACAAGTGAGTTTGACCTAGCAATATGTTGTAACAGTTTTGATCACTAACATTGACAAACAAGCTTGAGATAGCAACGATTGCGAGTTCGACCGACCAGTTCTCTAATAATCTCACCCTTTGTCAATTTTAGTGACAAAACTATCAATACATATGGATTACAAAATATATAAACTTTGTAGTTTCTCATCCAAATGTTTGATCTCCTTGGTTCTTTAACATTACTTGAAATCTTCGTCACTTTCAAGTATTCCAATGATTCCAAATGTGTTCAACTCAACATCATAGTTATTGAAGATCCGTAGCGATAACAATGATAAAACAGTTGCTCTGAATCATTGTTACAATGTCACAATATCATTATATAACATCAAAGTTCAATTGTATCGCAACTTTGACAACAATACTATGGTGATTTGTATCACTCCCCCTTAGTCAATAATTCAACACACAATGAAAACCATTCCCCCTTACATAATGATCCGTAAACCATATGTATTTTTAGTGTGAATTACACATTAATTCTCCCCATTTTTGTCAATATAAATCGGCAGAGGTACGAAAATAATAGGATCCTCATGAATTTTTCATAGGTATACTTCATGACCAAAATAGAACAACATTTTTAGAGCACTGCTCGGTCGAACTCGCAAGCGTTGTTATCTCAATCTTGTTTGTCAAGTTTAGTTGCCAAAACTATAATTCTTGATTTGTAGTCTACGTATAGCTAAGTCTCAGCCTAGGATAGTAAGTATAGTTGACCTCTAGACTCCACAACGTTCATCATGAAAAGAAGAATAACTACTCAAGGAACTGGTGGAACTTCATCGACAAAAATGTATGTGGGGAATTGAACTTATCTATCACTCAAAAATCTATCTATTTTATATCCTATCTTGAGACAAAATTCGTATTGCTATATAGACTTCGACTATACACATTTGCTATTTCGAGTCGAGTTTATCTCGCTTATCTATTTCTCGAAATATGTGTTGATAAGCTTTCGCTTTCGCCAAGTTCATCTTTACTCGTGAGGAAAGTCATGCTGATTTTTTCAATATCTTGAAAATCGCTTTGATGAAATATAGTTTGTGAATAACAACTATATAACATCCTCTAAGAATGTTTCAATGATTGAAATGAGAGTTTAGAATATATAACCACGAATGGATATAAACATTGTACGTGAACTTATACTTGTGTAAGTCCAAAATCCTTGAACCAAAGTATGTGTACTTTACTGGTTTAGGATGTCCGGAGCTAAGTACGCGTACTGTCGGAAGTTCACATCCCGTGAATTTCTGCTGGAGTTTGTGAATTAAAAAAACAAGCTCAATTTGGGTACTTAAGTATGCATACCGGTATGCATACTTAAGTGGGTTATTTTCTAAAAACGGTTTATTCGTGAACTAAGACATTTATAAATTAAGGAATGCAATCTTTGTAAACTGTGGTTATATTGTTCATGAATCGATTCGAGTGAATCAAAATCATTTTTGCTTCGATTTTGTCTTGTATACTTCTATGAGATCTAAGCGATTGAACAACTCTCTGACTAGTTCTTTTGAGTCATTTGAACTAGTTATGGTGAAGATGAATAAGGTTGATGTGAAAGTGCTCATATGGCTAAACATTGGTTAACTATTGTTGAACCAACTAGGTGTACACGTTAGGTACGGTTACTCAAACCTAAATGAAGTTAAATTTCATTTGTGTATATATAACAATCTAAGTTCGATCTAACGGTTGAAAGATATTAGCTTGAATCTAATCAGGTTTTCGACTAACAGTGAATATTGAATGCTTTGTTACCAAAGTAACTTAGATTCCAAATCCTGATTTGGAGACTATATAAAAGAGAATAAACTAGAAAACCTAATCCCCACACCTCCTGTGTGATACTAGTTGTAAGCTAGATTCGATTCTCCTTTAACCTTAGGTTTCTCTCGAGACCATGTAGGTTAACGACCTGAAGACTTCATTGGGATTGTGAAGCCAGACCCCACTATTTTCTCTGTAGTTGTGTGATCCGATCTTGATGTTTCTATCGTGATTGAGTGCAATCGTAAGATTGGCTTGAGATTTATATCTTCGATAAGCAAGATACAAAAGTAGTCACAAACATCTTCGTCTCATCGTTTGTGATTCCAAAATATTGTTTCGCTAATCTATTAAGATTACTGTGAGGTGATTGATATTTATAGGCTGTTCTTCGGGAATATAAGTCTGGTATATCAATTGGTTCATGTTCACCTTGATTTATCAAAAGACGGAACAGAACTCGTAGGTATTTCTGTGGGAGACAGATTTATCTATTCCTGTATACTTTTCTATGTGAGACAGATTTGTTTATTAAAGTCTTCGAATTTGGATCGTAGCAACTCTTAGTTGTGGGTGAGATGAACTAAGGGAATCAAGTGCGTAGTATCCTGCTGGGATCAGAGATGTAAGGAACGTAATTGTACCTTGGATCTGTGTGAGATTGATTGGGGTTTAACTACAGTCCGACCGAAGTTATTTTATAGTAGTATAGTATCTGTAGTGGCTTAATACAATGTGTGTTCAATCTGCACTAGGTCCCGGGTTTTTTTTTGCATTTACAGTTTCCTCGTTAACAAAACTTCTGGTGTATGTGTTATTTCTTTTTCGCATTATATTTTTTTTATATATATTTGAAATATCACAGGTTGTGCATTGAATCGCAATTGGTAAATCCAACATTTGGTTGTTGATTGAAATTGATTGATCCTTGAACATTGGTCTTTGGTACCGTTCAAGTTATTTCTCTTGTATTCAATCTGGCTCGCAGAATTCTATTTGTTTGAGTGAGGATTAAATCGATAAATTGAGATATAACTCTTTGATATGCTTTTTCTTAAGATTGAGTCTGACTGTCTAATTAATTCTCTTAAACGTATATTGGACTTAGTCCATAAAGATTTCTAAGTGAAATATTGGGTGAGGTTGTTAGACCCCCGCTTTTTCAAACATATCAACTTGTTTAGATGCCATCATATAGTCGAAACTAAATGCATTCATCAAGGAGTTTATAAAAATACAAGATAACCCCTAAAATATTCCACAGCCGCACTCCCCACAAATATTGGGAAATTAAGCACAAGTTCAATTAAGAACTCTTCAGTGATTAGAACAGAAGTATATTATCTTTGAAAATTGGGTTGAGTCACGCTATGCAAATCGGGCGACAGACTTAGTGTTTTTTTCTTCTCAGATCTTGGTTTTCGTGCATCTTCATCATTAGTTCAAGTGAAAATTCATCTTTAATTCTTAGTTTGTTCAACTCTTCCATGTTTAGAGATCATTAACTCAAGTGGTTTTTTGGATCCTTGTCCTAAAGACGCTTCTGTTGGTGGAATTCCTTCACAAAATTTAGATAGCAACACATAAAATATTCCAAAATTTCTTTCAATTGATTTGCCTAATGATCTTTTTGAGGAGGGATTAAATCCATGGAAGTTTTCGTTGATAGGAAGATTAGCATTACAGAAGATTAAATTTATTAATGTTGCTATAATTTTACGACAACAATGGAAATTAGTTGGAGATTGTAAGCTTATTCCACTGGGAAAAGGTTTTTTCACTATCAAAGTAGATAATGAAATTGATCGACGATACACCAATTCTGGTCAATGGGAAGTTAATAATCAAGTGTTACAGATTAGAAATTGGATTTCAAATTTCAGGCAATCATATCAAAGGACTTCAAAATCTCAAGTATGGGTTCGTCTACCAGGATTGGGCTTATAATTTTGGAAACAAAAGATCTTATTCACTAAATGTCAGGAGATTGGTACACCAGTGAAAATTGATGATGTTACTGCAAAATGTGAAGTAGGCTATTATGCTAATGTACTAGTGGAAATTGATTTTGCAAATCCTATTCCTAATAAAATTTGGATAGGTACAAAAAACTTGGAGGTTTCTTTCAAGATATTCTCATCCCTGATTTCCCCAAATTTTGTCATACTTGCCATATTATTGGTCATTTGGTTTCTGAATGCAGAGTTGAGAAAAATAAAAATCATGTTGCTAGTAGAATTCCTCCACAAACAAGTGTTGGCAGGGCATCTCCTCACACTCCTTTTGATATATGTGACAGATCAAAAGTTGAATGTAATCCAATAAAACAAGTCAGCACTACTAGTCCTATAAAACAAGTAAATACTCCTAGTCATGTGCAAAAGCTTAATATGGAACAAGATTCTAAAGTTAATCATATTATATATCTTGTGTCACAACAAGCTATTAGATAATCAAATGCAATTAATGAGTGGAAGATTTAGTGCTTTGGAACATCCTGAAAATTTAGAAGAAAATGATACTAATGTTGAAGAAGAGATTATTATTGATTTGGCACCACAAAAATTGCTCCAAATAGCTGAAATTTCTTAATTGGAGAAAAGTGAAGTTAAATTTATAGATGCAGATTCAGGAAAGGTGACATCAGTACCTTTTACTACTTGGTCTTCAGTCGTCAGGGCATCTGCAGGCAAAAAGAAGAGTAATGAAACTGTGTTGAATAATACTTTTGGCAGCAGTTCTAGTGAGAAGATTACCAATCCAATACCCAAGAAATACAACTTTAGAGGAAATGATGGTAAGGGAGGTACAAAAAACCTCCAACCTAAACAATGAAAGTAATATTTTGGAACATAAGGGGTCTTAGAAGAGCTAGGCCCAGCAGAAGTTACATTCTTTAGTAAGTCAATTTAATCCATCTTCAGTGTGGATAACAAAACAAAAAATTAAGTGTTATTATTCATTTTGCAATAAATTGAATCTTCCAGGTATGCAATATATGGTGATTCACAATGAAACCAATACTCATAAAAGTAATATTTGGCTTTTTTGGAGTAGCTCAATTAGTACTCCTTCAGTTGTTTCTATTACAAACCAAATGATAACAGTGGCAGTTGGTGATGTGTTTGTTTCTGGTGTTCATGCACATGTCAATGTTATTCAAAGAAGGTTTTTATGGTCTGAAATGTAGTTAATAAGTGAATTCAACAAGCCTTGGGAAGTATTTGGTGATTTTAATGAAATTTTTACAATGGAAGAAAAAATGGGTGGTAGAAGTCCTTCAAGAAGATCAATGATTGATTTCAGTGATTGTTTGCATTCATGTGAACTGTTGCAAGCTCCTAAGATTGGACTTGAATTCGCTTGGTCAAATTGTCAGCAAGGAGACAAAAGAATTCTGTGTAATCTTAGCAGAATTGTAGTTAATATGAAATGGTTACAAGTTTATAATAATTGGGGTGTTTTTGGGTGAAAACTGCTTCTGCCGATATTGGTAATTTTGCTTGTGTGGATGAGAAACAAGTCTAAATCCTAAACAATGCATTGCACGGGAGTACTTTTTATTCGAGAGATCAATCTTTATAATCCTGGCCTAAACCAAGAAATGGTTGTTCCATGCTTGCTTCGGTCACAAAGTGAAGGAGAAAGGTTGGTCTTAGGGAGGGAAGTGAAGAAAGTGTTGAGACCAGAATTGTTGATTCTGAAGGTGTGGTTGTTTACGACTTGTATCAGAAAGTAGAAATGGCTAGCAAAATGGAAAGCTATCAGGTGATTTCTAGATACTGTGTTGTTCTCTGACCAAAACTTCTTCTTTGGTGAAAATAGGTGAAGCCTATTTATACAAGTCATATTAAAACGTACCCTGGTCTCGTAGGAAGTGGAAACGATTAAGTGGTGGAAGAATAGATTAACGTATAATTGTCATTCATTATGCTTCCATGATGAAGGAAGTGAATTCGTTTACACCGTTACATTTTACCACCATTAATTGTACCGCTTCATGAAACTTTCTTGTAACGGGCGCTTTGCATGCAGCACGTTGTAAACCACCATACCAATACCCTAATGAGTATCCCCCAGTTTGTGACATGTTTGATGTCTCGAGTGGTTTCGTGGAAAAGATGTAGCACTTTGCTACGTGTGTCAAGTTAAAATCAAAACATTTGCCGTAATAAAATAGCATGTGATGCTATTAGGTTCGTCTTGGATGGTCGCCTAAAAGTTGACACAAGTCTGCCATCTCGGTGGCGAACTTGGATGGCTGAAATTGCATCCCATGATGAAGGATAGCCGTTGATTTTGGATACATTCTGTTGGCGCCTGATAATGGCACAGTGGCATTTTTGTGTATGCCAGTAGCAATGCGGCATGACTATCATGACTCGTGCATGCCAGTGGAACAACGGTGCAAGTGGCGCCTGACGTAGCCATGACCACTAGATTTAGGCGGCTGGTCGCCTAAAAGTTGCCACAAGTCTGTCAGTTCGGTGGATAACTTAGATGGCCGAGATTGTATCAGGAGAGAGGGTGGTTGTTGATTATGGCCACATTCTGTTGGCACCTGTTAATGGCATAATGTCATGGCCGCGCCTGTGGCGTTGCGGCATGGCCACTCCTGCGACGTTGTAGTATGGCAAAAGCTAGGATTTGTCTTTGTGGAAAAAGTTGGGGTTTGGAGGCACGACAAGGCTAGGGTTTGGCATTGAATCCAAAGATAGGGCTTGGAGACATGGCCAAGGCTAGGGTTTGGCGCCGTGGCCAAAGTTAGGGCTTGGCCGCGTGGCCAAGGCTAGGGCTTGAAGGCATGGCCAAGGCTAGGATTTGGCGTCGTGGCCAAAATTAGGGCTCCGCGGCGTCGATATAATGCCTAGTAGTTGATATTAGGTTTCTTCTCGAGACCATGTAGGTTAACGACTGAAAGACTTCATTGGGATTGTGAAGCTAGACGAAACTACTTTTCTTGTAGTTGAGCGATCTGATATTTCCATTTTATATCAACGAGTTCAATTGAATAATTGGCTTGAGATTTATCTCTGATAGGGTAAGATAAAAAGGAATCACAAAATCTTCGTCTCATCGTTTGTGATTCCGCAACATCTAGTTTCGCTACCATACGATTTAGATTGTTGTGAGGTGATTGATAATTTTAGACTGTTCTTCGGGCATATAAGTCCGGGTTATGAATTAGTTCTTGTTCACCTTGATTTTATCATAAGAGGGAAAAAAACTCTTAGGTTTATCTGTGGAAGACAGACTTATCTATATCGTAGACCTTTCTGTGTGATACTGATTTGTTTACTAAAGTCTTCAACTTTGGGTCATAGCAACTCTTGGTTGTGGGTGATATCAGCTAAGGGAATCAAGTGCGTAGTATCATGCTGGGATCAGAGACATAAGGAGCACAATTGTTCCTTCAGTCAGTGCGAGATTGATTGGGGTTCAACTACAGTCCAGACCGAAGTTAGTTTGTAGTAGGCTAGTGTCTGTAGCGGCTTAATACAATGCGGTGTTTTATCTGGACTAGGTCCCGGGGTTTTTCTGTCTGCCTTGATTTCAACAAACTCCTTGATTTTATGATTATGAGTTTTTCTTGTAGTCACCTAGATAAGGGCATGTTTTTCTTGTGAGCTAATAAATAACGCCTCTTTTCAAAAAATAAATAAAAATCGTGAGCTAATAACTCACGTAAATAATTAAAAAAAAAAATCCCCCGAACGAGCGTTTATTCGTCAAATGGGTCCTTTTCTATCTTGCATAGGTCCATATATTGCAAAATAATTTTTTTTCATGACAGTTTACAAACAAAATTTTACAATTAGACACATGTCTATTTTCAAAAGTCTCTTTAATACCAAGGATTATTGTTTACTACTTTGTCTAGCGAATGAGCATACTTTGAAAAAATAAATTTTGGTTTTCATGAAAGTTTATAAAAAAGATTTTATCACTGGAAGCAGGTCTATTTTCAAAGTATATACATGTTTCTATTATATTATGGTTTATCATTTGTTCCCTAAACTGACAGACGAACTAACGATTGTTTGCTAAAACAAATTTCCATAAAACCCTACATATATAGTCATGCATGAATTTTTGTTTTGAACGATTCACAGAGAAAATAACAATACAGAAAAAAAAATTTTACCTTTAGTCGACCGGAAGTTCATCGGACGGTGATCAGCAACAGAAAGCTGCGGCGGAAATCCTTCTCTGCTGAGGCGTGAGTAAAATTAAAGAGGAGGTGGTCGGTTGCTTAGAGAAAATAAAAGAAAATTTTAGGGTCTATTCCCTTTTATATCAATTTTATTTCCAAAAACCTAATAAAGCATGGATTTCCTTCTTTGGGCTTGGGCCCACAAACGCTAAACCGACCAAAACTGAATGTCTGACTGTCCAAATCAGCGGTGCGTCGTCTCTCATGACCATGGGACGATACTCTATCATACTTCCAGGGTCCTCGCTTATGGTTTTATCGTACATGACATCATTGGAGCAAATCGAGGATCCGGAAAAGCCTTGTACGACTAAGCCCGACTGCTTATCTCGTTTAACTGGAAAATCACCATCCAATGCTTACTGCGGAACATGACTGTCCCAAACTAAGAAGGGGACTTAATGTAAATGGTGGATTTTCAGCAAGGGATAAAATCTTAAAATCATGATATTGCATGTTTCTGACCTGGCTTCAGGAACGCATGTGACGATTCGTGTTTTACGATCTGTGATCCGTTTTCACAAACTCTGATCGAGTACCTCTCAAATCCGCGGTGAATATGTTTCTCGAAAGGCCTACCACTAGCTGGGTGTTTGATGCTACGCATTTCATCGTGACCTCTATGTAGAATAACATAATTGGGTGGTCCTCCATACATATTTGTTGAGAGGGCATAACGCCTTCAAGACGTCGACGATACTCGATATTCCCTGAATACATAGAGAGACCCACCTCTATACAAAATAACGATTGGGCTGCCCTCCTACATAATTGTTTGTCGAGAGGGAAAAACGCCTTCAGGACGTCGGTGACACTCACTGTTCCCTGACTATGTAGAGAGACCGTGTATAGATTCAGGCGTCTCTCTTACATAATTGTTTGTTGAGGGGGCTAAACGCCTTCAGTACGTTAACAACACTGCACGATTTTTCCCTGACTATGCACCTTTCAGAACGAGTATGATGCTTCGACTATCTCATATCTCGATTCTACAGTAGATTAATTCTACCGTGACATTCGCCATTGAATTCCTAGAAAATAATATATTTTATCTCATTAGTCCGATTTCATGATCGAATACACGGCTGATCTCATGAAATGGTAATAGATAATTTATTACTCCGATTATATGGTCGAATCCACGATCCCATAGGATGGTAACACTCATTTTATTATTCTGAATCCATAGTCGAATCCATGGTTGATCTTATGGATTGATAATAAATAATTACTCACTCTTATTACTCAGTTTCATGAATCATTCTCCACTGAATTTCATGAGTTAGTAATAATTGCTCAACAATCGGGCTTCTGAGACACCGTCGAGTAAGTCACGATAAAATGATGTAAGTGTACATTCCAAATAATGCACAAACGAGCACCCAAACACACGAACGAACGATCAAAGTATAGATGAACGAGCGGCTCATGGAAATAAAACAATAATTAATAAAGTAAGATAAAGGCGTGGGACCGGGTCCACCAGCCGGCAAACTGGCCGGTCCCCCCTCATTATTTTATTTTATTAATATTTTATTTCTTCCCTCATCTTATAGGTTTCCCTAATTTAAGAAAACTCCCTCATTTAACAGAAACTCCTAATTTTTCATACTTTTATCAAACAAAATAGGGAAAGGTTTCACGGGACCGGGCCACCTAGCCGGCCGACCATGTCTTAGTCGTAGCCGGTCCCACACCTCACAATTTCTTATTTTTCATATTATTATTTCCATCGTCTCATGGAACTCCATCGTTTGACCGAAAACCCTAGTTTTTCAATACTTCTCAAATATCGCTTAAACCATTGAAAATCCAAAAAGTCAAACGATCACTCGACCGACTAGGCTTCCCATATCAAAAATTAAATATCATTATTTTAATATTCTGAAATTATCTGTGGCACGAACAAAGTTTTTCTTGCTCATTTGAGCAAAATTGAGAGTTTCAGTCAAGATCAAACTCTTCTGAAAATCCAAAATATTGCTCGAACGATCGTCAGAAAATACCAAGACTCTTAGGACTGAGACACGGACACTGTGGTGACACGTGCATGCTGCCTTGACCGACCAAGGCCGGCCCTAGGGCTTGTAAGAATCCGGTCCCACATATTCTCATAGTTTTGACCTAATTTGCAAGCAATTGTTAAAATTGGGTCCAAACTCTCTTCAACGACTTGGTCTTGCTCACACGACCGGAATCCGGTCCCACGAACACCAAGGGACGGTTCGATGCTCCCTTGTTCAGTCTTCACCTTTTCCCAAATTAGGTTTTACTACCTAACACTCGCTCGAGCACTATTCCAATAAATGATCAACACTAGCATTTGATTATTCTGTCACCAACTGATCGACAGAAGAATCTGGTACATGCTCACTCGAGCACTTGGGCATCACATGGACGTCCATTATCCCAGGTGGTCGGTTCCTCCTTTGCTCATAGCCTATTTTCATTAATTCGTCAATTGACGAACAATTGATCGAAAATTAGGGTTTCGAACAAACGCTCGCTGAATCACAATTTTGAGCAGTTCAAACACTAATAATTTTATGATTGATCCAGAAATTGGTACATAAATTAATTATATAATATTCGTTCCAGCCACTAATATTTTAATTAATTACTATTTGGTCACATTACCAGTAATTCATCGAATGAGCAATTGATGCTCAATTGCTTGATCCAATTTTCAATATTCATTAATCCACTGAACGAGCAATACTTTCTCAATTACTCTAATATCGGTCCAACTATCAATATTCAGTAATTCATCGAATTAGCAATACTTGCTCAAACGCTCGATTCATATACTAATACTAAGTAATTTGTTGATCAATTGCTGGAGCAATATTTTCTCAGATTATCGACATCATTCATTCGAATAACCACGTCCAGAGACATGTTCAATTCATTAATCATGGAGCGTTCGACTATCATGCTCCATTAAAACAAAACCTAGACTCATCGTCTAATCAAATCAAATGACGAACTAGTCAAATCCACGTTTGTGAGAGAATCACGCCACATGAGGTATATCAATTAGGTTTTTGGTCTGGCGGCCTACAACACGTGTGTTCATCCACGATGAGAAATGTGAGTAAGTCTTGCAAGCAGTTATGGGAGTTATCAAAGTAGTGGGTAGACAATCAACCAACCCTCTCACGTACGAGGAACTGGTGAAACCACGATTTCCACTCTTTCACTCGAGCAACCATCACACTTACTGGGAGATCAATGTTTTTACTATTTTGGAAATATAAACAAGTCTCTGAATCCATGATTTATGGAGATACAACATTTCGTCTAACAGAGAATTTCTTGAGTAATCACTCTCAAGAATTCCATCAATCCATAGAGCTTATTCGAGTTCTAACAGTTCACAGAAAATTGCAGAAACCCACAACACATTCACATCATCATTGATCTCACACAATTCTCAGCTTCCCTCCTACAGATCAACCATCTTCCCTCTTTGTGACTGAATTGACTCTGGAACGGCAATTGACTTGGTTTAGGCCGGATTCCTACAGATTGATCTCTCGAACTTAAAAGCACTCCCTTGCAGCGCATCTGTTTGAGGTTAGGAAGTTCGCTCGGTTGAAGGATCCCTCGGTCGCTCGATCGTCTCTTCATTCCCCAAAAAACCAGTGAATCGTTTTTCCGCATCTACAAGAAGCAATGGATGTGATAAACATCTTTTGTCAGTTTTTTCTTCAGATGATTCAACACAAGAAAAATCCTTCCTAGGTGTCAATATCTTGGATGTGTCAGATGGATGTAATGAATCCTCATCTTTCGCAGCAGAAACATCCACCTACTTAATTTCTAATTCAGAATTTGAGACTGGCATGGAGATTTTTGAATTCTTGAATAGAGATATTCTTTAATAAAATCTTCAATTAAAAGCTTCATTGAAGAAACTTGAATCAGCAATCCAGGTGAAAGATCTTGAGATAGATTGTCTTAATGATAAATTCACCAGAACCATGTCTCTAAAGGAGAGAGAGATCAATACTCTTAAAGATGACATACAAAGGTTATCCAGAAGTTCTGAAAAAATTTCAGCAATGTTATTTAGTCAGAAATCCTCTGAAAAGACGAATGGTTTAGGATTTAAAAGCAAAACTGCAAGCATAATCAACTCCGTTGTTCCCATTTATCACGGAACAATGAAGGTTGATGGTTGTGATAAACATAAGCCAATTCAACAAGAAAAGAAATCTTTATTGATCTGTTCGTTTTCTGGAAATGCAAATCATGTTCAAAGCACGTGTTGGAGATTCAAAAGGAACAGCAAAAGAATTGCCAAACTTCAAGAGAACATGCGAAAGATAAATATGGATAATCAACGAGGGTTTACTAAATCCAGTGCTTCCAGAGTTACAAGAAGTAAGAAATATGTTTATACAACAAAACCATGTGGAAGAGAAACTACAAAGTTTATTTATTTATTTTGTATTATATATGTATTGATAGTTTTGTCACTAAAATTGACAAAGTGAGAGATTGTTAGAGCACTGCTCGGTCGAACTCGCATGCGTTACTATCTCAAGCACGTTTGTCAATGTTAATGATTAAAACTATAAGTCTTGATTTCTAATCTACGTATATCTAAGTCTCGGACTAGGATATAAAGTGTAGTTGAGCTCAAGACTCCATGACGATCATCATACAAAGACGAATATCTACTCAAAGAACTTGTGGAACTTCATCGACTAAAAGGTATGTGGAGACTTGAACTTACCTATCACTCAAAAGTCTATCTACTCTATCTCCTATCTTGAGACAAAAGTCGTATTGCTATACAGACTTTGATTATACGCATTTTCTATTTCGGTTAGATTTTATCTCGCGTATCTATTTCTAGAAATATGTGTTGATAAGATTTCGCTTTGGCCAAGTTCATCTTTACTAATGACGAAAGTCATAATAAGTTTCAATTACTTGAAAATGGCATTGACAAAAAATGGTTTGTGAATAACAATCATATAACGTCCTCTAAGAACGTTTCAATTATTGAAATGAGAATTTAAAATATATAACCTTGGAAGGATATAAACATTGTGTGGTAACACATATGTGTGTAAGTCCTTATTCCTTAAACCAAAGTATGCGTACTTTGATGCTTAGGAAAACCGGAACTAAAGTCCGCGTACAAGTACGCACACCATCGGAAGTTCACATCCCGTGAAAATCTGCTGGAGTTTGTGAACTGAAAACAAACTCATCCCAGGTACTTAAGTCCGTGTACCAGTCCGCGTATTTAGGTTGGTTATTTTCTAAAAACGATTATTTATGAACTTAAATTTATATAAACTAAGGAATGCATGTTTGCAAACCGTGGCTATAAAGTCCATGAATAGATTCGAGTGAATTAAATCATTTTTGCTTCGATTGTGTCTTGTATACTTCTAAAATATCTAAGAAATTGAACAACTCTCTAACTAGTTCATTTGAGTCATTTGAACTAGTTATGGTAAAGAAGAATATGGTTGATATGGAAGTGCTCATATGGATAACTATTTGGTTAACTACTGTTGAACCAACCAAGTGTACATGTTTGGGTACAGTTACACAAACCTAAATAAACGTGTATTTCATTTGTGTGTAACAAGCTAAGTTCGATCTAACGGTTGAAAGATATTAGCTTGAATCTAATCAGGTTTTCATATAACAGTGAATATTGAATGCTTTATTACCAAGCTAATTTAGATTACAAACCCTAATTTGAAAGTCTATATAAAGGAAAACTCTAGCAACTTGGAAACCAAATCCCCACACCTCATGTGTGATACTAATTGTATTAGCTAGAGTCGATTCTCCTTTAACCTTAGGTTTCTTCTCGAGACCCTGTAGGTTAACTACTTGAAGACTTCATTGGGATTGTGAAGCCAGTCCCAATTATTTTATTTATAGTTGCGTGATCTGATCTTGCTGTTTTTATCGTATTTGAGTACAATCGTAACATTGGATTTAGATTGATTTCTCCGATAGGCAAGATACAAAAATAGTCACAAACACCTTTGTCTCATCGTTTGTGATTCCACAATATCTTCTTTCGCTAGTCGATTAAGAATATTGTGAGGTGATTGATAATCCTAGGCTGTTCTTCGAGAATATAAGAATGGGTTATCAATTAGTTCCTGTTCACCTTGGTTTATCAAAAGACGGAACAAAAAATCGCTGGTATTTCTTTGGGAGACAGATTTATCTATTACCGTAGACTTTTCTGTATGGTACATATTTGTTTATTAAAGTCTTCGAATTTGGGTCGTATCAACTCTTAGTTGTGGATGAGATCATCAAAGGGAATCAAGTGCGTAGTATCCTGCTGGGATCAGAGACGTAAGGAGCGCAACTGTACCTTGTATAAGTGTGAGATTGATTGGGGTTCAACTACAGTCCATACCGAAGTTAGTTTGTGGTAGGCTAGTGTCTGTAACGTCTTAATACAGTGTGTGTTCAAAACTTCCGGTGTCTGTGTTATTCCTTTTCCGCATTATATTTTTTTTATATTATTGAAATATCACAGGTTGTGCGTTAAATCGATCAATTGAGAAATCCAACCTTTGGTTGTTGATTGGAATTGATTGATCCTTGAACATTGGTCTTTGGTACCGTTCAAGTGATTTCTCTTGTATTCAATTAAACTCGCAGATTTCTGTTTGCTTAAGTAAGTATTGAATCTAGAAAATGATATATAACTCTTTGATATATTTTTATTAAGATTGAGTCTGACTGTCTAGTTGATTCTCTTAAAAGTATATTGGAGTTTGTCCATACATATTGCTAATCAAAATATTGGGTGTGATTGTTAGACTCCCGCTTTTTCAATGGTAGATTATTACGCCATATTCACTTAGGTAAATTTTTTGGCTCACAAGAATGAAACCCTCAGTGAATTCAAGATTATTGTTAATAAAATCCAGAATGAACATGGTCGCAAAATAAAGAAAATTAGAAGCGATCTTAGCACGAAATTCAAGGACACCAAAGTGTTTGAATATTGTGACTTTTTGGGAATTATTCAACAATACTCTCCACCCATTACTCCAAAAGCTAATGGAGTTGCAGAAAAAAAGAATAGGAACATTCAAAAAATGTCAAGAGTAATGCTCCATAACACAAACTTACCGTTGAAGTTTTGGGGAAAGGCGGTTTTTACAGCTTGGTACTTGATTAATCGTGTTTACTTACGGTCAAAGACCTTAAACACTCCCTATGAATTTTGGTGCGGTAAGAAACCCAACTTACACAATCTAAGAGTATTCGGCAGTAAGTGCTACAGAAAGGGAAATTTGACTCGAAAAGTGATGAAGGTATTTTTCTTGGCTATGTATTTGATAGTCGTGGTTTCCGAGTTTTTAATCTCAAAACCCAAGTCATGATGGAATCTGCAAATGTTATCATTGATGATTTAAGCAATTCTCGTCATGATGACTCTCCTGTTGAATTGCTTCCAACCGAGACAATTGAGAAAATCAAAGAAATCCCAGAATCAGTAGAAGTTATTCCAACGATTACTGATCCTGATGTTTCTAGTGATGGGGAGAAAATCCATAGTCAGGTTGTTCCTGATGAACAAGAACATGCCCCTCCGCGGTATTTATGGGTTCAAATAAATCATGATGCTAACAATATTCTAGGTGGAAGGGATTCTATATCTAAGACGAGAGGACAACTTCAAAATATTTATAATTTTGGTTTTTATCTATCGCAAGTAGAACCTAAAAATATTGATGAAGCTCTTAGCGATCCTTGTTGGGTGAATGCAATGCATGAAAAGTTAAATCAGTTCCAAAGACAAGATGTATGGAAACTCATACCTTGTTCCCCCAATATCAATATTGTTGGTACTAATGGATATTCAAGAAAAAGTCTGATGAATTTGGCACCATTATCAGAAACAAAGTGTATATGGGGCAAACACGAGTTGCTGGTTTTTAAAGAATTGAGGAGGATACCGTAACCGATCGAACTGTCAAACCTCACACAGATGCACTACAAGAAGGGAGTGATTTGAATTCGACAGATCAATCTGTAGTACTCCGGACTAAACCAAGACAATGGTCGTTCCAGAGTAAATCCGGTCACAAGAGAGGATGGGTCGATATGTAGGAGGGAAGCTGAGAAATGTGTGAGATCAATGGTGATCGATATTGTAGGTGTGTTGTGTATTTTGCATAAGAAAGTTCTGAATGATTAAATTTAATCAGTTGAGAGTGATTGCTCAATCGATGAGTTCGTGTATACGAAAGATTATATGTATGAACGTTCTTGTCTGTTTCAATCATGATTCAGAGACTTATTCATATTGGTAGAATTGAAAACACCTTGAGCCCATGAAGCGTGACGGTTTCTGAAGTCAAAGAGTGGGGAAATGGGAAATCGTGTCAAAACCAGTTGCTCATCATGCATAGACTTGGTGGATTTTACATCCACTACTTTGCTAACTCCTCCAACTGATTGCATGACTTGCTCACATTATCATCGTGTGTATGAACACACGTTCCGTAGACCTCCAGACCAAAATCCTAGTTGATATCCCCCCATGTTACATGATTGATGTCTCCTGGTTTTAGTTAGTCAGTTGCTGACTTCATGGGACAATGAGTCATTGTATTGCTGAGTTGAACGTGATTTACAAATGTTATGAAACTCACAAATTGAACATGTCTGTTGAGACAGAGGTATGATTCTCGAATAAATATTGATAGTTAAGGTGAGCAAATATTGCTCATTTGATGAAGTGTTGAATATTGATATTCGAACCAATATTCCTTAGTACGAGCAAATGTTGCTCATTTGATGAATCGTTGAATATTGATAGTCGAACCAATATTCCTTGGTGTTAGAAAATATTGTTCATCTGAGTAAATGTTGCTCATTTGATGATTTGTTGAATATTGATAGTTGAACCAATATTCCTTGGCCTGAGAAAATATTGCTCGTCTGATGAGTTATTGGTAGCAGAACCAAATAAATATTAAATTAAAATACTGGAAACTGAACCGAGTATAATCAATTAAAGTGTTGATCATGAAATCAACGTAAAATTATCAGTGTTTGAATCTGGAATTATGAACCTTGGATTCGAAACCCTAATTTTGATCAATTGTTGAATTGATGACTAATTGATGATTTATTGAAAATCATTCACGAAGTGAAGGAGGGACCGGCTACATGGGATGATGAATCGACCATGTAGCATCAGATGCTCAAGTGATAAAAATACCAAAGTCTCTTGAAGACCAATTGGTGAAAAGATGATTAAATGCTGGTTTAATCATTTATTAGAATGATGCTCGTCTGAGCCTCAGGCGTTAAAACCTAATTATGACGGGATGAGGGACCGTCCAAGGGGTCATGAAACCGTCGCCTGGTGGTCATGGGATCGACTGACGATCCTTTCATGAAGTTCCCAGTTGTTTGGAAGAGTTTTGGACCTAATACGTGCAATTGCGCAAATTAGGTCAAATTGTGAAAATACGTGGGACCGGCTCATTGGAATCCAAAGAGACAACCTTGGTCGGTCAAGGTAACATGCTCACGTCACCAAAGTGTTCGTGCCTCAGTCCTGAGAATTTTGATATTTTATGGCGTGCGTTTGAGCAACATTTTGAGAAAATATGAAGAAATCAGGGATTTTGCTGAAACTGGGAAAACTTCATGAGACAAAGGAATAAATAATAATAAAATGAAGGAATCATGAAGTGTGGGACCGGATATGTCCAAGGCATGGCCGGACGGCCACTGAGCCCAGTCCCGCGGAACTTTTCTTAATTTTATAATATTTTTCATGATTTTAGGAAAATATCATAAAATCAAGGAGTTTGTTGAAATCAAGGAGTTTCCATGAGATGGAGGAAACATAAATAATAATAATAATAATAAAATAAGGGGTGTGTGGGACCGTCTAGGGCATGACCGGCCAGCTAGGTCCCGTTCCAACGAGTTTTTCTAATTTTATATTATTTTTTATGACTTGAGGGAAATATCATGAATTTAAGGAGTTTTCATGAGATGAGAGAAATAATGATAAAATAATGAGGAATCATGAGGTGTGGGACCGGCCACAAATAGGGCATAGCCGGCCGGCTAGTAGACACGGTCCCACGACACCTTTCCCTAATTCTATATTATTTCCTTGATGTAAAGGAAACACCATGAAACTGAGAAGTTTTCTTAAAACGAGGGATATTTGCTCAAATGAAGAGATTTTCATGAGATCAAGGAAAATAATAAAAATTTGATAAAATATAAAATTGGAAGTGGGACTGGCCACGACATGCCGGTGGGCCCAGTCCCCTAGCACCTTAATCAATATTTTATTATTTATTATTTTCTTCTTATTTTGCATAGGTTCATCGTTCCTTCGTGTTTTGGAATGCTCGTTCGTGCATTCAGGTGCTCGTTAGTGTATTATTGTTGAGTACACTTGCACCATTTTTGTCGGGGTTACTCGATAGCGGCTCAGGTGCCCGTATGTTAAATACTTATCACTAACCCGGGGAATTCTGCTGGGAAGAACCACGAATTGAAGTGACGAAATATTATAAAGAATCGTAGAATATTTCTGAATATTCAGTTAACGATTAGAAATAATTAATTGATGGCTCTATACTAGCAGACATGCTGTCTAGGAGCATTAATTATTTGATAATTGAGCGATATGAGCTAGTTGAAGCGTCATATTTATTACGTATAATATAGTCAGGGAAAACATGTTGTTGCATCCTGAAGACGTTATCGCTCTATACTAGCAGGAAAGTTGTCTTGAAGCCATCCAATCATAATGATTCTATACACGTCTTTTATATAGTCAGGGAAAACATTTATACGTCCTGAGAACGTTATTGCTCTATACTAGCAGGAAAGCTGTCTAGGAGTCGTCCAATCGTTCGATTCTGTATAAAAGTGATTACTGAAAATTCTCAGTATTTATGAGATGTGTCGTTGCCTCAGTTGAGAGGCTACACATCCACATATGCTCTGAGAGATGGTATTCTCAGTCATAGGTTCTTGCAGTATGACCTTTCATGCTTTCGACGATAGTCATGAGTCTCAATACTCATTTGATTGCTGGATCAGGAATGCGTACAATTATGGTCTTACGATTTTAGCTTTTGCCGAAAATGCACCATCTACACAAATCTAGACTTGTCGCTCAGGGATATTTACAGATTGAAGGAATCGACTTTGACGAAACCTTTACTCCTGAGGCACGCCTTGAGTCCATTCGGTTATTATTAGATCATGCTTGTTTTCTTAAGGTTTCAAATGGACATTAAATTCGCTATCCTAAATGGAAATTTAAAGGAAGTGGTCTATGTCGCTCAACCTAAGGGATTCGAAGATCCTGTCCTTAAACTTAATAAGGCATTATATGGGTTAAAACAAGCACCTCGTGCCTGGTTCGAAAAACTGACCACTTCCCTTCTTAGGAAAGGTTTTTCGAGAGATGGAGCCGATAAAACGTTGTTTACCAAATGGAGTGGGAAAGATGTTGTTATTGGTCAAGTGTATGTAGATGATATCATCTACGGATCAACATCTGAGAAACTTGCAAAAGATTTTCAAGTCTCTCTTGGTAAGGAGTTTGAAATGAGCAATGTTGGTGAATTAAAATTCTTTTTGGGTTTACAATTCAACAATACAAGGATGTAATTTATCTCAGGAAAATATGCAAGAGATCTTGTCACAAGATTTGGTCTTGATAAGTCAACTCCGAAACTGACTCATATGCCTACCACGGGTAAACTACATCGAAATGAGAAAGGTGTAAATGTGGATCAAAAACTCTATCAATCTATCATCGGAAGTCTTTTATATCTTACAACTAATAGACCTGATATTTCTTTTAGTGTTGGTTGTTGTGCTAGGTTTCAGGAAAATCCAAAGAAATCTCATCTTGCAGCCGCGAAAAGGATTATATGATACGTCAATCACACTATAGGGTATAGTCTATCTTATACTTTTGATACTAACACTGATATTTTTTCCTATTCAGATGTTGATTGGGTAGGATGTGTGGAAGACAAAAAAAAGTACATCAAGGGGTTTCTACTATTTAGGATTGAATCTTGTGTCTTGGCATAGCAAGAAACAAAATTCACAATCCCTATCTACATGTGAAGCAGAATATAATGATGCAGGCTCATGTTGTACTCAACTTCTCTGGATGAAACAAATGTTGCTAATTACAGAATTTATATCGGAATAATGAAGATCTTTTGTGATAACTCGAGCGCGATTCGAATCACTAAGAATCCCGTTGAGCACTCAAGAACTAAGCACATTGATATAAGTATCATAAATATGGAATATGTGCCTTCCGAACAACAACTGGATGACATTCTTACCAAACCATTAGATACTGCTACTTTTCAACACTTACGGAAGTCTATTTGTGTTGTTTTGGTTCATTAGTCCTTCATAAACTCTTGCCCCTGCACTCATCTCGATCTGTTGGGAAATTGAGTTTGGAATTCAAGTTTAAGTGTTACTTCAATTCTGCATTTGTTTCATTCGTTGAATTTCTGTTAGGTATCCGAGTGTCTTTCAATTAAATCCTTCTTTTCTTGTAAACGTAAGGCCGCTCTTGTTGTTCCTTCGGGAATGACATTTTATGGGGAGAGTTCTTAATAATTATTATTTTTTGCTAAATCACCATTTTTTATTTAAGTAGAATAACTCAAATGTTTACAACAAAAGTATAACCAAAACATAAAATTACAGATGTTTTCAAAGAAATATGAAACATTTAGAAAAATGTATAATATTTTCTTCCAGGCATTTCAATTTGAATCAAGTGAGATGGTCTTCCTTCATAATATTGAATTTCACCAAACATCAGACATGCACCTTTTTTTTCCAAGCAATCTGCTGAGATATTGATCTCCCTGAAACAACGCTCATAATGAATTTCTGTTAAGAATTTTCTAGCATTTAGCCAACTTGATTTAAAGCACCATGGCACATTTCCTTTAGCAAAGTCTTTAATTACTGACTTAGAATCTGATCGAATGATAATTTTGTTACAATGTAACTTAACTTCCCATTCAAGAGAACAAATCACTGCTATAGACTCATCAATATAATTGGTAGAAATTCCTAAACCCCCTGAAACTGTCCAATAACCTGACATTCATGATTTCTTGCAATGACACCAAATCCTGCCAATCCTGGATTTGACCAATAACATTATGTGATAGATGAAAATTTGAGATTTCTAGGACCTAGATTGAAAAATGCCAGGATATGTGAATCATAGTCTTGACTCCATCTAGTGCCCTTCATTCTATAACCTCCATATTGTACTAGATTTAAAATTCTGCTCTTGAAAGAATTTACTTTTGGTTGCACATTCTCAAAATGAATTTTATTTTTTTGAAACCATAGTTCTCTCGTAGTTGAAAAGGCAGCAGTAAACCAAACTTCATTGACTATGGGGAATTTTTTTTATGTATGTTTAGTAATGTTGTTAAATGAAGATGGTATAGGAAGGTTAAAGATGTTACCTAACCGCAGCCATATGCTTTTGCTGAAACTGAAGGACCAGAGAAAATGTGACATGCTATCTTGATCTTTCTTAAAAACACAACATTTTGAAGCTAAAGAAAAGCCTCTATGCATCATTTTCTCATCATCAACATATATTCCTTGCTGAAGTTTCCAAACATTGCTTGCTATTTCTGAATGAAAATAAGACTTCCAAATATAAGAAGACCAGTTAATGTGTATCTCTTTAGCTCTAATCTTATCAACTGTTGCATCTGTAAAAAAAATTCATTTGATATCACCGCTCCAGATTATTTCATCTGTTGCACCATGAGCAGTATGCAATGTTAGGTGAATGAATTATTGGAGTTCTGTGGGTATTTTCCAGTTACCATTATGTAAAAGATCATTTAATTTCATGTGTAAATTATTATTGAAAAAATCAGTGTAACCCATTGTATCAATGAGAGGACATTCTCCATTCCACGTATCAAACCATACAAAAATTTTCTCTCCATTTCCTACAAGCCATTTGACATTTTCCTTAAGAGCTTGTCATGCTCACTTCAAACCAGGCCACACAGTAGATAATTTCCAGTTAGAAATCCATTGTCCATTTTTGTCCTTGCATTTTTTAATTAAGAACATTGAACAATCATCATGAGAATTTAATAATTTCCACACTATCTTCATTAATAATTCCCTGTTAACATCTACTAATCTTCTAATACCCAAACCACCTTCATGAAATGGAGTGCATACTTTATTCCGGGACAAAGTTTCATATTTCCTTACTTCTGCATCACCTGACCATAAAAAATTCCTCATTATTTTCTCACATTGTTTAATGACAGAACTTGGCCATTTATGTACAGCCATGTTGTAGTTATGAATGCTGCTAAGCACAGATTTAATCAGCACCAACCTATAATGAAAAGATAACGGTCTTCCTTTCCATACTGATAAATACTCTTGGAGGATTTGACCAATAACATTCTGTGATAGATGAAAATTTGAGCGAAAATGATATTTGACCCGCCATATAACAGCTGATTTAAACGTGGCAGACGATGTGGGGGAAAGATGAAAATTTTATTTTATCCACCTCATCAATAACCTACGCTGATTTTGATTCATCCATTTCTTTTTTTAGTGAATACTTGGAGATTATACCATTCTCGTATCATAACCAAGATACCATCATGAGTATTATTGATGGTACCTAGCATCAACAAAAATTCTTGGTCTTAATTTTTTTACCAATAACTTGTGTATCGCCGTCAACGAAATGTTGTCATGATTCACGAGTAGGAGAACTCACTCACATCATTATCTACTGCTTCTACTACTTTCCATGTTTTTCCAAATCAATAAAAATCTAAGAATCATCAACAATTAAATAGGATTTTCTTTTTCCTGTACCTGGAAGAGTGAATGGTTTTCCATGAAATAATTGGTTGATTGATTTAAAGTATGAGAAGATTCTTCAACAAGATATTTTTTTTAAATCTCTCTTTTAACAAGATCCTTTTAATCATTGGAAAAGTCTACAGAATCCTGAAAAATGTTTTGAAACTTCTATGCTTCTTGTTCATTCTAAAATCTAAGTTCATAAATTACTCCTTCATTGAAAAAATGACAAGGTTTTACACTCATTCTAAATCTGAGTTCATAATTAAAATCGAAATCAGGTAATCAAGATATAAATAGCTTAGTGATTTGATAAATAATTAGCCAATCCAAAGAGTTTTCGAGAATTATCGATGAAAAAAAGAGTTTTCGAGAATTATGATTTCCTTATTTTATATTCTATGACTTGGTTCAGAGGAGTAATTACCTCTTTCATCCACAACAATAAAAACGTCGTATGGTATTCAGTGGTTACACCGCTGTTCACCTAGCACGATTGAAAACTTTAGCTTTCTAGGACCTAGATTGAAAAATGCCAGGATATGTGAATCATAGTCTTTAATCCATCTAGTGCCCTTCATTCTATAACCTCCATATTGTACCAGATTTTAAATTTTGCCTTTGAAAGAATTTATATTTGGTTGCACATTCTCAAAATGAATTTTATTTTTAGAGACCACGGTTCTCTCATAGTAGAAAAGGCAGCAGTAAACCAAACTTCCTTGACTATGGGGCTTTTTTGTTTTACAAGTTTAATAATGTTGTTAAATGAAGATGGTATAGTAAGGTTAAAGATGTTACCTAACCACAACCATATGCTTTTGCTGAAACTGCAGGACCAGAAAAGATGTGACATGCTATCTTGATCTTGCTGACAAACACAACATTTTGAAGCTAAAATAAACCCTTTATTCAGCATTTTCTCATCATAAATGTAAATTCCTTGCTGAAGTTTCCAAACACTGCTTGCTATTCCTGGATGAAGATAAGACTTCCAAATATAAGAAGACCAGTTAATGTGTATCTCTTTACTCTAATCTTATCAACTGCTGCAGCTGTAGAAAATTTTCCTTTGATGTCGCCTCTCCAAATTATTTCATCTGTTGCACCATGAGCAGTAGGAAATGGCAGATGAATGAATTGTTGAAGTTCTATGGGTATTTTCCAGTTACCATTATGTAAAAGATCCTTTACTTTCATGTGTAAATTATTCTTGACAAAATCAGTGTAACCCATTGTATCAATGAGAGGATATTCTCTATTCCATGTATCAAACCATACATAAATATTCTCTCCATTTCCTACAATCCATTTGACATTTTCCTTAAGAGCTTTCCATGCCCACTTCAAACCAGGCCACACAGTAGAGAATTTCCAGTTAGAAATCCATTGTCCATTTCTATCCTTGAATTTTTCTTTTAAGAACATTGACCTATCATCCTAAGAAGTTAATAATTTCCACATCATTTTCATTAATAATGCCATGTTAATATCTTCTAATCTTCTAATACCCAAACCACCTTCATAAAATGGAGTGCATACTTTATGCCAGGACAAGGTTTCATATTTCCTTACTTCTGCATCACATGACCATAAAAAATTCCTCATTATTTTCTCACATTGCTTAATGACAAAACTTGGACATTTATATACATCCATGTTGAAGTTAGGAATGTTGCTAAGCACGTATTTAATCAGCACCAACCTATCATGGAAAGATAGCAGTCTTCCTTTCCATACTGATAAATACTCTTGTATCATCTCAACCATAGTCCACACTGAAGCATATTTGACTCTTCCTGGATGTAGAATGATTCTCAAGTATTTTTCAGGGAAAGATGTTAGTTCCATTTTCAGCATAGCTGATATTTGATTTTTTTCACTGAAGTGCATCCATCAATAAAACATTTGCTCTTATTCTTGTTTATGATCTGACCAGAACATTTCTGGTAATCTTCAAGTAGTTTTATTAGATTTATTAAACTTCTTTTGGATCCATTGCTGAAAACAAAAATATCATCAGCAAATAAGAGTCGAGTAGGAGAAATACCATTTCTGGTTACCATTGGCTGTAATTTTCTTGTTTCTACCAGATTAGTTAATCCTCTACATAAAACTTCCTCCATTAAGATAAAAAGAATTGGAGATAATGTATCCCCTTGCTTCAAGCCTTTTTGCATTGAAAAAAAAAATCAACTTGGGCCACCATTAACCATAACAGATATTTTGGCAGAAGTAAAAAGAACTCAACCATTCACACCATGCAACTGAAAATCCATATTGTTGAATAAATTTGAAGAGAAAGTCCCAACTGACATAAGCATATGCCTGAGAGATGTCCAGTTTCAATCCCAAATTACCTCCCCTTATTTTCTTCTTCATTTCATTTAGTAATTCTGAAGCTAACATCAGCTGCTCATGGATATTTCTACCTTTTATATAAGCAACTTGTTGTGGAGAAAACAGCTTATTCATGAGAGATCCCATTCTTGTAAATATGATCTTTGTGAATACTTTAAAACTAAAATTATTCAATACAATGGGTCTGAACTGATTGGTTTTTTTAGCTCCCTGAGTTTTGGGTAATAAGACTAAAAAGTTAGAATTAAGACCTTTAGGTATATATTTTCTTTTCCAGCAATATTGAATAGCTTTAATGAAATCATATTGAATAATATCCCAACATCCTTGATAGAATATACCTGAAAAACTATTAGGGATTGGTGCACTATCTCCATCCATAACAAAAACTACATTCTTTATTTCTTCTATTTCTGATGTAGCTTCCAGCATTCTCTGATCTTCCTCTGTGATTAATTTAGGAATTAATTCAAGAATAGATTTACTATCTTCAACTTCCTGAAACTGAAATCTTTTTTTAAAGAATTTAACTAAAGTGTCAGCTATTTGTTTTCGATCTGAAATCATAGTACCAGTTTCATCCTCCAATTCATGTATGCTATTTCTAGTTTGTCTGATCTTTATACTAGCATGGAAAAAATTGGTATTTGTTGAACCTTATTGAACCCATCTTATTCTTGATTTTTGCTTCAGTAGAATACTATATTGCACCTCTCTAGAAATAAGTTCATTTTGAGCTAGTACCAGATCTAGTAAGACACTTTCATCATGTAGATTACTGTCTGAGAATAACATATTTGCTTTTACTGTTTCTTATGCTTCTTGAATTTTCACTTTAACATCTCCAAAAACTTTCCAATTCCATTCCTTGAGCAAAATTTTAAGCCCCTTGAGTTTTTGCATGAAAATGTATGGAGGATCTCCATTTAGTTCTTCTGCCCAACTGTATGCTACCAGTTTTAGAAAATTAGGATGTTGTAACCAAATTTTTTGAAACCTTAGAGAAACATTTGTTGGTTTTGGAATATTGGTTGAACTACCCAACAATGGAGCATGATCTCAAGTTATTCTGAGACCAACTTTGTATCCCCATGTTGATGGTGGTTTTTAGCTTAGGGTTAAAATTATAAAACCTTGCCTCTGATGTGATGTCACTTTGTAAGGAAACGGAGCCATGAGTGCTAACCACTCTGCTGGCATATTTATTGAGCCGTTCAATATATTTACATGAAATTTATCCAGACTAGCGCATGTAGCAACCATCCCATATGTGTTGTAAATTACGGCGCCTTTCCTATATTACTTATTATTATAAGATTCACTGAGTACTTTTCCTGTGGTATGTTCCCCGACAGAACCCTTAATAACGGTATGACATGATGGATTTGTGTTCACTCACATCAGAGTAGCACAGACCTCCAAGTACCAAGGTTAAGGCCCATGCACAAAATACTCAGTCAGAAAGCAAAGAATAAACAGAGCCACTGAGTAGGAGAAACAACGAGGGAAGCGTAGACATGTCATGGGCTAGCCGGTGCCACTTGGCCACGCCCCATGCTACCCAACCGACCCTTATTTATTTGTCGACCAATCATATCGCTTTAAACCTGTCACACTTCCAAAAAGTTGCGGCTGGGCCCATACTTTCCGGCCCTATTTCCCCATCGACCAATCAGGTCGCATTAAACCCGCCACGGTGCACTGTAAGTGTGGCCACACCCTTGCTTTCCGGCCCCTTTTCCATCGACCAATCAGGTTGCTCTAAAGCTGCCACACTCACACTAGAAGTGTAGCCACACCCATGCTTGGTCGGCGCTCTCTTTTTCGACCAATCAGGTCACTTTAAATTTGCCACACTCACATCAGAAGTGTGGCCACTCGTGTTTGGCCAGCCCTTTGTCTTTCTCAACTCGCTCTAAACTCGCCACCATACGTGAAAGGCCAAACGCACCCTGCCGCGCCACCATACTAAATGGAAATCCAAACGCGCCTTGCCACAACAACATATTAATCGGCATCCCAACATGACACTATGCCGTAATTAACAAGCCAATGTGCCACAAATGACGCCACTACGTGCTAATCCAGTTTATGTTCGTGGCAGACGCCATAACGGACTCCAATTAGGATTTCATGATCGAAACAAGACTTTTGCTTCAGTAGAATTAGCCGAAACCCTAATTTTTTTGTCATAATCCATAACATGCCACGATCCACTTTAGCCTTGGCCATCCGGCAAGCCCTAACTTTGGCCACGACGCCAAATTCTAGCCTTGGCCATGCCGCCAAGCCCTAACTTTGGCCAAGACGCCAAATCCTAGCCTTGGACATGCCGCTAAGCCTTAACTTTGGCCACGATGCCAAATCCTAGCCTTGTCCACGCCGCCAAGCCCTATCTTTGGCCGCGACGCCAAATCCTAGCTAGTTTTGGCCATGTCTCCAAGCCCTAACTTTGGCCATGACGCCAAATCCTAGCCTTGGACATGCCGTCATGACCTAACTTTAGCAACGACCTCAAATCCTAGACTTGGCCATGCCTCCAAGCCCTAACTTTGGCCACGGCGCCAAATCCTATCCTTGGTCACGCCACTAAGCCCTATCTTTGGCCGCGACGCCAAATCCTAGCTAGGCTGTCCATGCCTCCAACCCCTAACTTTGGCCACAACGACAAACCCTAACCCTGATCACACCGTTAATCCCTAACTTTGGACACGCCGCCATACTCTAGCCTTGGCCACGCCGCCAAGCCTTAGTATTGGTCACGACGCCAAACCCTAGCCTTGGCCACGCCGTCAAGCCCTAACTTTGGCAACATCGCCAAATCCTAGCCTTGGCCACGTCTCCAAGACCTATCTTTGGCCACGACGCCAAATCCTAGCCTTGGACACGCCGCCAATCCCTATATTTGGCCACAGCGCCAAATCCTAGCTTTGGCCATGCCGCCAATCCCTAACTTTGGCTACGACGCCAAACCCTATTCTTGGCCACGCCGCCAAGCCTAACTTTCCCACGACGCCAAACCCTAGCCTTGGCCACGCTGCCAAGGCCTATCTTTAGCCAAGACGCCAAACCCTAGCCTTGGACATGCCGCCAAACCCTAACTTTATCCATAAAGCCAAATCCTAGCTTTAGTCATGCTACAACGTCACAGGCGTGGCCATGCCGCAATGCCATAGGCGCGGCCATGCCATTAACAGGTGCCAACAGAATGTGGCCATAATTAACGGCCACCATCTCTCCTGAATTATAATCTCGGTCATCCAGGTTTGCCGCCGAACTGACATACTTGTGGCAACTTTTAGGAGACCAGCCGCCTAAATCTAGTGCCATGGATACGCCATGCCCCACTTGCACCACCGTGCCACTGGAATGCATGAGCCGTGCCATCCATGCCGTATTGTCACTGGCATACACAAAAACGCCATTGTGCCATAATCAGGCGCCAACAGAAGGTAGCCATAATCAACGACTACCCTTCCTCATGAGATGCAATGTCAGTCATCCAAGTTCGCTACCGAACTGGCAGACTTGTGGAAACTTTTAGGCGACAAGCCAAGACAAACCTAATAACATCACATGTTATTTTCCTGTGGCAAGTCTTTTGATTTTAACTCGCCACATGTAGCAAATTTCTACATGTTTTCCACGAAAACACTCTAGACATCAAACAAGTCACAAACTGGGGGATACTCATCAGGGTATTGGTCTGGCGGTTTACAGCGTGCGGCATGCAAAGTGCCCGTTATAATAAAGTGTCATGAAGCGGGACAATTAGTGGTGATAAAAATTAATGGTGTAAATGAAATCACTTCCTTCATCATGGAAGCAAAATGACTGACGGTTACACGTTACTCTATTCTTCCACCACTCAATCGTTTCCACTTCATACGAGACCAGGGTAAGTTTCAATATGACTTGTATAAATAGGCTTCATCTATTTTCAACAAAGAAGAAGTTTTGGTCAGAGAACAACAAAGTATCTAGAAATCACTTGATAGCTTTCCATTCTGCTAGCTAGTTATACTTTCTGATACAAGTCGAAGACAACCACACCTTCAGAATCAACGATTCTGGTCTCAACACTTTCTTCGCTTCCCTCCCTAAGACCAACCATTCTCCTTCACTTTGTGACTGAAGCAAGAATGGAACAGCCATTTCTTGGTTTAGGCCAGGATTGTACAGATTGATCTCTCGAATCAAAAGTACTCCCGTGCAGTGCATTGTTTAGGGTTTAGACTCGTTTCTCATCAACACACACAAAATTACCAAAACCGGTAGAAGCATTTTCCACCCACAAACAACTGGGGACCACAATGGGAGATCAAATCTATCGATTGCAAATTCAATTCCTGATTTCATTTCCATACCAATTGGTCTTAGGCCAAATCCAAACCCATTTTCAATTTCCTAATTTCGCAAGATGGTTGATCTAAGGGATGGTTCAGAAACTTTCAATCCCAATTTTACTTCTCCTAGCACCGAAAATACTCCACATGTTATCCCTGAATCCGCTCTTTCATTCAAAACCATCGTCGGGGCTATCGAGTCTCGATATTTAATAACTGTTCATGATTTGACGAAAATCCTGAATGATATTATCGGAAATGAAGATATTATTTTCAAGACGCAGGACAGAGTATTTACGCTTCTGAAAGCACTCACGGATCAACTGTCAAAGGAACCAACACATATTCAATCTGTAGGAAACGCCATCAACCATTCATTTTGGATCACTGTTGATGGCGGTAGTCCTTTTTCCAAGATTCCTATTCCTACTCCTAGTGAGGATGGTCACGCTGAACGGAAAGGTATCCACCAAGCTAACTTGTATGCCCATGAAGATCAAAATATGTTTCCTAAAGATCAAAAAGAAGACTCGTGGGATTTATCACGTTCCCATCAGAGTCCTCGCAATGAAAAGGTGATTTCATCATGTGCGTCCTTCCTGGAAAATATCAATTCCCATGTTGCATCAGAAGCTGCTAAGAGATCCGCTACTGCTTTACTCAGTCAATCCGAACCGTTCTAGAATCAAGAAGCTCGTCAAGATGTTCAGGAAAACAGGCGTCTTTCTAATAAAATATCCAACCTCCAGCCAATCGCTAATGAAGGAAGAAAGAGAAAAACTCCACCAGCGGAACAACAACCCAAACGTGTCGCACCAGCGCATCAAACGGCTTCACCCTGAAAGGTCACAGATAAGATTCCGGTGCAACAACAAGAAACTGGAGATACTTATACAAACTTTCCTTTCCCGATCGAGAAAGTAATTGAACTCCTGAAAGTATGGATTCAAGACGATGCCATGAAACTACCTCATGTTAGGCGCCTACCAACTGAAGAAAAAATGGCAAATCCAAAGTATTGCCATTACCACAGGTTTGTCAATCATCCTACCAGTGAATGCAATGCTCTGAAGCGTATCGTCCAAGAAAAGATAGATTCAGGGGAATCGCTCATGGGGACTGGATATCCTTCATCTTTTCGCGGATCGGCATAAAGATGTTACACAGACAATAAAGGATGATTAGGGACTTCTCGCGGCTAGGATTGTGTTACACAATAAACTCGGATTTGGAACCTGAAAATTCAGTTTTGTGGAGTGACCCCCAAGAGAATAGAGTATGAGGCTGTATCGGACGAGAGAAAAAAAAAGGAATGTCTAACACTAGTGTACCATCCGCAAGCGCGGTCAACACGTCCCATGGAGATACATCCTCTACCACCAATACCAGCAGCACCGGAAACATCCCCTCTAACGTGATGCCTCTTATTACCAAAGCCGCCGATACTCCTAATATTTTTTCGAGCATGACGCCTCCAATCGTCACCAGGGATGCCACCGCTTCTTCGTCAGGATGAGAGACTGGAAGATCCAGAGAAAACAAACCTTTCCATTACCATTATCAATTTAATGGAGAAACGGGAAGTTATTTCCAAAACTCAGATGGATATGGCCACAACTCAGAAGGAGCCTCTTCAACGTTTCACTCCAGAAGATGCTCTGCTTCAATGTTTCGATTGGGGGGCCGCTTCAACATTTCGCTCCAGGAGCCGCTCCGCTTCAACGTTCTCTACAGAAGTCGCCACTCCTCCATGCCAAGAATCATGCCGTAGCCGCCACACTTCTCCTTGTCAAGGATCATGATCGCATCCATCCAAGGTTCGTAGTTGTGGCCACTTTTTGATCCATCTCTCCAAACCTCGTGGTCGTGGACAGTTTACTCGCTTACGCATCCAGCCAATCCCTTTGCTTTCGCGGACGCACATGCAATTCCAGCCAACCTATTTCGGTTTCCATGACGATGTAGCCTCTTCTGATCACATCTGCTGCCAAAAACTGTTGTTACTCGTTTGTCTATACCATCCAGAGCTTTACCATAGCAACAACCACTACAAAGGTAATCCATAATTCTCCATATTTTAGTTTTACATGGAAGAAGTAATAGAGTCGCTAGCAAGGATGCAAGTTGATGTCTTTATCGTGGTCAACTCACCGACCATACAAGATGGAAACATGTAAACTACACTTGGGGAGTGAGGCTCTACACGAGATCCCTTCACTGTCAAAGCTCAGAAGACACGGTCAAAAAAAAAGTCATAGCCACGACAAGGTCATACACCCTTCAAAGGCGTAGCGTAAGAATATCATCACCTCTCTGTCTATAAGGCGCCTGCAACAATTTACGAAGCCATGGCGGATCCCAAGCCTACTCCGAGAAAACACCTCCAGTAACCAAAGAGAAGTACGACTGGGAGTGCTCATCACAGTCCATCCTCGACAATAATCAAGCATTTATGAGATAACTCCAGACATGCGGCTGAAAAAAAAAATTCTTGAAGAGACAAAGGGAGCCACGACTAACGACATAACTCTCTCACTTCTACCTCTTCGTTATCCAGAATGTTTCGTCCATGTCATATTCAAAGCATCACATCATCACATCCAGGAGAGTATGATAAGATTATCAAATCCCATAAGCGTGTATTCAAGACGACACAATTAATGTATGATACACTTGGGGACTGAAGCCTCCTTCATGTTTAGAAGCTTAACCGCAGTCACCACCTTACCAGTGAATGCATCAGAAGCACATCTTCCACGAGAGAATAGGCTCAGGATAATTAAACATGGGGACTACCAGAATGGGATGCCTTCATTTCCCTCAACCAGGTTATTTCCGATTTCAACATCATCATTGTCGAAGTTTTACGAGCCGCGAGAATTTCTCAACATGAAGCCATCAGCGCTATCATCACCATTTGGTAGCCAAAGTTCCAGCGCCACCATCACCGTTTGGTAGCCAAAGTTCCAGCGCCATATTTTCACGATTCCACGGACTAAAGCAAATTTCCGCCATTCCGCGGACTGAAGCCAGTTCCCACGGCTGAAGCCAATTTCCACCATTCCGCGGACTGAAGCCAGTTTCCATGACTGAATCCAATTTTCATCATTATGGGGACTGAAGCCAATTTCCACCATTCCGAGGACTGAAGCCAGTTTCCACCAATCCAAGCCAAGCGACCTCTATGCACGTTCCATGACCTAGCCATCCAGCGCGCGTTTCGTGAACCAAGTTACAATGCCACCTCTGCCGATCAGTATCCAAAGTTGCAGCGCTGATGCCAGCACCCCATGGCCAAGCCGAATTTATGCAAAGCCGCCAATGCAAGGATCACATATTCTCCATGCCTCCTGAAAAAGGTTAGATAAATCTTCCTGACAATCTCTTCATAACTTGCTGTTTCGATTTTATCCTTGTCTGTCACCATCTCATGCTTACCCGCGACAATGTTACTGTTACGATCTAAGAAGGGGACTTAATGTTGATGGTGGTTTTTAGCTTAGGGTTAAAATTGTAAAACCTTGCATCTGATGTACGTCACTCTGTAAGGAAACAGAGCCATGAGTGCTAACCTCTCCGCTGGCATATTTATTGAGTCGTTCAATATATTTACATGAAATTTATCCAGACTGGCACATGTAGCAACCATCCCAGATGTTCTGTAAATTTTGGCGCCTTTCCTATATTACTTATTACTATAATATTCATTGAGTACTTTTCTTGTGCTATGTTCCCTGGCAGAGCCCTTAATATCGGTATGGTATGAGGGATTTGTGTTCGCTCGCAGCATAGTAGCATGGACCTCCAAGTACCAAGGTTAAGGCCCTTGCACAAAATACTAAGTCAGGAAGCAAAGAATAAACAAAGACGCGGAGTAGGAGCAACAACGAGGGAAGCGTGTCCATGCTATGGGATAGCCGAAGCCACTTGTCCACTCCCCATGATACCCAACCGGCCCTTATTCCTTTGTAGACCAATCAGGTCGCTTTAAACCGGCCACACTCTCAATTAGTTGCGACTGGGCCAATACATGTCGGCCCTATTCCCCATTGACCAATCAGGTCGCATTAAACCCGCCACGGTGCACTGGAAGTATGGCCACACCCTTGCTTTCCGGCCCCCTTTACATCGACCAATCAGGTCGCTCTAAATGAGCCACATGCATTTAGAATGAGGCCGACCCCATGATTCTTTCCGGACCCCTTTTCATCGACCAATCAGGTTTTTATAAAGTCGCCACACACACACTAGAAGTGTAGCCACGCCCATGCTTGGTCGGCCCTCTCTTTTTCGACCAATCAGGTCGCTCTAAACTTGGCACACTCACATCAGAAGTGTGGCCACTCGTGTTTGGCCGGCCCCTTTTCTAGACTAATCAAGTCGCTTTAAACTCACCACCATACATGAAATGCCAAACGCACCTGCCGCGCCACCATACTAACTGGCAAGTCGAACGCGCCTTACCACAACAACATACTAATTGGCATGCCAATATGCCACACTGTCGCAATAACATGCCAATGTGCCACAAATGACGCCACTACGTGCTAATCCATTTTCTGTTCGTGGAAAACGCCATAACGGACTCCAATTAGGATTTCATGATCGAAACAAGACTTTTGCTTCAGTAGCATTAGTCGAAACCCTAATTTTTGGTCATAGTCCACAACATGCCACGAGCCACTTTAGCCTTGGCCATGCCGCCAAGCTCTAACTTTGGCCACGGCGCCAAATCCTAGCCTTGGCCATGCCGCCAAGTCCTAACTTTGGCCATGGTGCCAAATCCTATCCTTGGCCACACCGCCAAGCCCTAACTTTGGCCACGGTGCCAAACCCTAGCCTTGGACACACCGCCAAGCCCTAACTTTGGCCACGACTCCAAACCTTAGCCTTGGCCATGCCTCCAACCCCTAACTTTGGCTACGACGCCAAACCCTAGCCTTGGACACGCCGCCAAGCCCTAACTTTGGCCACGACGCCAAATCCTAGCCTTGGCGACGCCGCGTAGCCCTAATTTTGGCCACGACGCCAAATCCTAGCCTTGGCCATGCCTTCAAGCCCTAACTTTGGCCATGACGCCAAACCCTAGCCTTGGCCACGCCTCCAAGCCCTAACTTTGGCCACGGCGCCAAACCCTAGCCTTGGCCACGTCTCCAAGCCCTATCTTTGGATTCAACGCCAAACCCTAGCCTTGTCGTGCCGCCAAACCCCAACTTTGTCCACAAATAAAATCCTAGCTTTGGCCATACTACAACGTCACAGGAGTGGCCATGCCGCAACGCCACAGGCGCGGCCATGCCATTATGCCATTAACAGGTGCCAACAGAATGTGGCCATAATCAACAACCACCCTCTCTCCTGATACAATCTCGGCCATCTAAGTTTTCCACCGAACTGACAGACTTGTGGCAACTTTTAGGCGACCAACCGCCTAAATCTAGTGGCCATGGCTACGTCAGGCGCCACTTGCACCGTTGTTCCACTGGCATGCACGAGTCATGCTAGTCATGCCGCATTGCTACTGGCATACACAAAAACGCCACTGTGCCATTATCAGGCGCCAACAAAATGTAGGCATAATCAACGAATATCCTTCATCATGGGATGCAATTTCAGCCATCCAAGTTCGCCATCGAGATGGCAGACTTGTGGCAACTTTTAGGCGACCATCCAAGACGAACCTAATAGCATCACATGCTATTTTCTTACGACAAATTTTTTTATTTTAACTTGACAAGTGCTACATCTTTTCCACGAAAACACTCGAGACATCAAAAATGTCACAAACTGGGGGATACTCATTAGGGTATTGGTCTGGCGGTTTACAACGTGCTGCGTGCAAAGCGCACGTTACAAGAAAGTTTCATGAAGCGGTACAATTAATGGTGGTAAAAAGTAACGGTGTAAAAGAATTCACTTCCTTCATCATGGAAGCATAATGATTGACAATTATACGTTAATCTATTCTTCCACCACTCAATCGTTTCCACTTCCCACGAGACCAGGGTACGTTTTAATATGACTTGTATAAATAGGCTTCACCTATTTTCACCAAAGAAGAAGTTTTGGTCAGAGAACAACACAGTATCTAGAAATCACCTGATAGCTTTCCATTCTGCTAGCCATTTCTACTTTCTGATACAAGTCGTAAACAACCACACCTTCAGAATCAACGATTCTGGTCTCAACACTTTCTTCGCTTCCCTCCCTAAGACCAACCTTTCTCCTTCACTTTGTGACTGAAGCAAGCATGGAACAACCATTTCTTGGTTTAGGCCAGGATTATAGAAATTGATCTCTCGAATAAAAAGTACTCCCGTGCAATGCATTGTATAGGGTTTAGACTTGTTTCTCATCCACACAAGCAAAATTACCAATAGCGGCAGAAGCAGTTTTCACCCAAAAACACCCCAATTATTATAAACTTGTAACCATTTCATATTAACTACAACTCTGCTAAGATTACACAGAATTCTTTTGTCTCCTTGTTAACAATTTGACCAAGCGAATTCAAGTCCAATCTTAGGAGCTTGCAACAGTTCACATGAATTCAAACAATCACTGAAATCAATCATTGATCTTCTTGAAGGACTTCTACCACCCATTTTTTCTTCTATTGTAAAAATTTCATTAAAATCACCAAATACATCCCAAGGCTTGTTGAATTCACTTATTAACTACATTTCAGACCATAAAAACCTTCTTTGAATAACATTGACATGTGCATGAACACCAGATACAAACACATCACCAACTGCCACTGTTATCATTTGGTTTGTAATAGAAACAACTGAAGGAGTACTAATTGAGCTACTCCAAAAGAGCCAAATATTACTTTTATGAGTATTAGTTTCATTGTGAATCACCATATATTGCATACCTGGAAGATTCAATTTACTGCAAAATGAAGAAGAGCGCTTAATTTTTTGTTTTGTTATCCACACTAAAGATGGATTAAATTGACTTACTAAAGAATGTAACTTCTGCTGGGCCTAGCTCTTCTAAGACCCCTTATGTTCCAAAATATTACTTTCATTGTTTAGGATGGAGGTTTTTTGGACCTCCCTTACCATCATTTCCTCTAAAGTTGTATTTCTTGGGTATTGGATTAGTAATCTTCTCACTAGAACTGCTGCCAAAAGTATTATTCAACACAGTGTCATTACTCTTCTTTTTGCCTGCAGATGCCCTGACGACTGAAGACCAAGTAGTAAAAGGTACTGATGTTACCTTTCCTGAATCTGCATCTATAAATTTAACTTCACTTTTCTCCAATTAAGAAATTTCAGCTATTTGAAGCAATTTTTGTGGTGCCAAATCAATAGTAATCTCTTCTTCAACATTAGTATCATTTTCTTCTAAATTTTAAGGATGTTCCAAAGCACTAAATCTTCCACTCATTAATTGCATTTGATTATCTAAGAGCTTGTTGTGTCACAAGATGTATAATATGATTAACTTTAGAATCTTGTTCCATATTAAGCTTTTGCACATGACTAGGAGTATTTACTTGTTTTATAGGACTAGTAGTGCTGACTTGTTTTATTGGATTACATTCAACTTTTGATCTGTCACATATATCAAAAGGAGTGTGAGGAGATGCCCTGTCAACACTTGTTTGTGGAGGAATTCTACTAGCAACATGATTTTTATTTTTCTCAACTCTGCATTCAGAAACCAAATGACCAATAATATGGAAAGTATGACAAAATTTGGGGAAATCAGGGATGAGAATATCTTGAAAGAAACCTCCAAGTTTTTTGTACCTATCCAAATTTTATTAGGAATAGGATTTGAAAAATCAATTTCCACTAGTACATTAGCATAATAGCCTACTTCACATTTTGCAGTAACATCATCAATATTCACTGGTGTACCAATCTCCTGACATACAGTGAATAAGATCTTTCGTTTCCAAAATTATAAACCCAATCCTGGTAGACGAACCCATACTTGAGATTTTGAAGTCCTTTGATATGATTGCCTGAAATTTGAAATCCAATTTCCAATCTGTAACACTTGATTATTAACTTCCCATTGACCAGAATTGATGTATCGTCGATCAATTTCATTATCTACTTTGATAGTGAAAAAACCTTTTCCCAGTGGAATAAGCTTACAATCTCCAACTAATTTCCATTGTTGTCGTAAAATTATAGCAGCATTAATAAATTTAATCTTTTGTAATGCTAATCTTCCTATCAACGAAAACTTCCATGGATTTAATCCCTCTTCAAAAAGATCATTAGGAAAATCAATTGAAAGAAATTTTGGAATTTTTTGTGTGTTGCTATCTAAATTTTGTGAAGGAATTCCACCAACAGAAGCGGCTTTAGGACAAGGATCCAAAAAACCACTTGAGTTAATGATCGATAAACATGGAAGAGTTGAACAAACTAAGAATTAAAGATGAATTTTCACTTGAACTAATGATGAAGATGCACGAAAACCAAGATATGAGAAGAAAAAAACACTAAGTCTGTCGCCCGATTTGCATAGCGTGACTCAACCCAATTTTCAAAGATAATATACTTCTGTTCTAATCACTGAAGAGTTCTTAATTGAACTTGTGCTTAATTGCCCAATATTTGTGGGGAGTGCCGCTGTGGAATATTGTAGGGGTTATCTTGTATTTTTATAAACTCCTTGATGAATGCATTTAGTTTCGACTATATGATGGCATCTAAACAAGTTGATATGTTTGAAAAAGCGGGGGTCTAACAACTTCACCCAATATTTCACTTAGAAATCTTTATGGACTAAGTCCAATATACGTTTAAGAGAATTAATTAGACAGTCAGACTCAATCTTAAGAAAAAGCATATCAAAGAGTTATATCTCAATTTATCGATTTAATCCTCACTCAAACAAATAGAAATCTGCGATCCAGATTGAATACAAGAGAAATAACTTGAACGGTACCAAAGACCAATGTTCAAGGATCAATCAATTTCAATCAACAAACAAATGTTGGATTTACCAATTGTGATTCAATGCACAACCTGTGATATTTCAATTATATATAAAAAAAATATAATGCGAAAAAGAAATAACACATACCCCAGAAGTTTTGTTAACGAGGAAACTGTAAATGCAAAAAAAACCTGGGACCTAGTGAAGATTGAACACACATTGTATTAAGCCACTACAGATACTATACTACTATAAACTAACTTCGGTGGACTGTAGTTAAACCCCAATCAATCTCACACAGATCCAAGGTACAATTACGTTCCTTACGTCTCTGATCCCAGCAGGATACTACGCACTTGATTCCCTTAGTTCATCTCACCCACAACTAAGAGTTGCTACGATCCAAATTCGAAGACTTTAATAAACAAATTTGTCTCACACAGAAAAGTATACAGGAATAGATAAATCTGTCTCCCACAGAAATACCTACGAGTTCTGTTCCGTCTTTCGATAAATCAAGGTGAACATGAACCAATTGATATACCAGACTTATATTCCCGAAGAACAATCTATAAATATCAATCACCTCACAATAATCTTAATAGATTAGCGAAACAAGATTTTGGAATCACAAACGATGATACGAAGATGTTTGTGACTACTTTTGTATCTTTCTTATCGAAGATATAAATCTCAAGCCAATCTTACGATTGCACTCAATCACGATAGAAACATCAAGATCAGATCACGCAACTACAGAGAAAATAGTTGGGTCTGGCTTCACAATCCCAATGAAGTCTTCAGGTCGTTAACCTACATGGTCTCGAGAGAAACCTAAGGTTAAAGGAGAATCGAATCTAGCTTACAACTAGTATCACACAGGAGGTGTGGGGATTAGGTTTTCCAGTTTCTTCTATTTTATATAGTCTCCAAATCAGGATTTGGAATCTAAGTTACCTTGGTAACAAAGCATTCAATATTCACCGTTCGATGAAAACCTGATTATATTCAAGCTAATATCTTTCAACCGTTAGATCGAACTTAGCTTGTTATATATACACAAATGAAATTTAACTTCATTTAGGTTTGAGTAACCGTACCTAACGTGTACACCTAGTTGGTTCAAAAATAGTTAACCAATGTTTAGCCATATGAGCACGTTCACATCAACCTTATTCATCTTCACCATAACTAGTTCAAATGACTCAAAAGAACTAGTCAGAGAGTTGTTCAATCGCTTAGATCTCATAGAATTATACAAGACACAATCTAAGCAAAAATGATTTTGATTCACTCGAATCGATTCATGAACAATATAACCACAGTTTACAAAGATTGCATTCCTTAATTCTCATTTCACGGGATGTGAACTTCCGACAGTACGCGTACTTAGCTCCGGACATCCTAAACCAGTAAAGTACGCATACTTTGGTTCAAGGATTTTGGACTTACACAAGTATAAGTTCACGTACAATGTTTATATCCATTCATGGTTATATATTCTAAACTCTCATTTCAATCATTGAAACATTCTTAGAGGATGTTATATAGTTGTTATTCACAAACTATTTTTCATCAAAGCGATTTTCAAGATATTGAAAAAATCAGCATGACTTTCGTCACGAGTAAAGATGAACTTGGCCAAAGCGAAAGCTTATCAACACATATTTCGAGAAATATATAAGCGAGATAAACTCGACTCGAAATAGCAAATGTGTATAGTCGAAGTCTATATAGCAATACGAATTTTGTCTCAAGATAGGATATAGAATAGATAGATTTTTGAGTGATAGATAAGTTCAAGTCCCCACATACATTTTTGTCGATGAAGTTCCACCAGTTCCTTGAGTAGTTATTCTTCTTTTCACGATGAACGTTGTGGAGTCTAGAGGTCAACTATACTTACTATCCTAGGCTGAGACATTGCTATACGTAGACTACAAATGAAGAATTATAGTTTTGGAAACTAAACTTGGCAAACAAGATTGAGATAACAACGCTTGCGAGTTCGACCGAGCAGTGCTCTAAAAATGTTGTTCTCTTTTGGTCATGAAGTATATCAATGAAAAATTCATGAGGATCCTATTATTTTCGTACCTCTGCCGATTTATATTGACAAAAATGGGGAGAATTAATATGTAATTCACACTAAAAATACATATGGTTTACGGATCATTATGTAAGGGGGAATGGTTTTCATTGTGTGTTGAATGATTGACTAAGGGGGAGTGATACAAATCACCATAGTATTGTTGTCAAAGTTGCGATACAATTGAACTTTGATGTTATATAATGATATTGTGACACTGTAACAATGATTCAGAGCAACTGTTTTAGCATTGTTATCACTATGGATCTTCAATAACTATGATGTTGAGTTGAACACATTTGGAATCATTGGAATACTTGAAAGTGACGAAGATTTCGAGTAATGTTAAAGAACCAAGGAGATCAAACATTTGGATGAGAAACTAAAAAGTTTATATATTTTGTAATCCATATGTATTGATAGTTTTGTCACTAAAATTGACAAAGGGGGAGATTGTTAGAGAACTGGTCGGTCGAACTCGCAGTTGTTGATATCTCAAGCTTGTTTGTCAATGTTAGTGATCAAAACTGTTATAACATATTGCTCGGTCAAACTCACTTGTATTGCTATCTCAAGCATGTTTGTCAATGTTAGTAATCAAAACTATAAGTCTTGATTTCTAGCCTATTTTTAGATGTCTCAGACTAGGAAATAGATAGTGTAGTTGATCTTAGATCTCTCGACGTTCATCTCTTGAAGACAAAGAACTACTAAGGGTAGCTTGTGGAACTTCTTCGATAAAAGGTATGTGGAGACTTGAACTCATCTATCACATGGGAAAGTATATTTCTAGTATCTCCTATATTGAGACATAAGTCGTTTTACGATATTGTTTTCTCAATACACATTTGAGATTTCGAGCTGAGTATATCTCGCTTACATATTTCTCGAAATATGTGTTGGTAAGCTTTTGATTAAACCAAGTTCATCTTATATCATGATAAAATAGCCGAGTAACATCTTAGATGGTTTGTGTGATACAATAATTTGATGTAAGACTTATAATGTTTCAACAATGATTATTTCAATATCTTGAAAATTGCTTTGATGCTAATAGTATGTGAAAACGGCTATTTTAATTATAGAAGAATGTTTCAATGATTGAAATAAAGATATGATGATGTAACCATCTTTGGATATAAGCATATATAGTGTGTTCGCAAATTAGTGTATAAGTCCATAAACCGGGAGCCAGGAGTATGCATATGTGTATATACGAAATTGGTGAAGGAGACAGGTTAAGTATGCGTACCCCTACGTATACTGGCGGAAGTTCTCGAACCGAGAATTTCTGTTGAGTTTGGTAATTTAACAAACTCAAAACCGGTTGCTTAAGTACGCATACCCATACGCATACTTAAGCTGGTTACTTTGTCAAATCAGTCAGTTCATGGACTTAAGCATTTAAATCATAAGGAATGCAATCTTTTCAAATTATGGATATAATGTCCATGATTGATTCAAGTGAATCAAACCGATTTGATTTCAATTGTGTTTTCTAAGCAATTGAACAACTATTAAACTAGTTTCATTTGAGTCATTTGAACTAGTTATGGTTAAGATGAATAAGGTTGATATGAGAGTAATCATATGGTACATTTCATTTGTGTGTAACAACACACGTTCAGGTACGGTTATATAAACCTAAATGAGGGTACATTTCATTTGTGTGTAACAAGCTAAGTTCGATTTAACGGTTAAAAGATATTAGCTTGGTTGAATCAGGTTTTTCATCTGACGATGATTATTGAATGCTTTGTTACCAAGGTAACTTAGATTGAAAATCTTGATATGAAAACTATATAAAGGAGAACTCTAGCAACTGGGAAGAATAATCCCCACACCTTCTATGTGTTACTAGTTGCATAACTAGAGTCGATTCTCCTTTAACCTTAGGTTTCTTCTCGAGACCCTGTAGGTTAACGACTTGAAGACTTCATTGGGATTGTGAAGCCAGACTCAACTATTATCTTTGTAGTTGAGTGATCTGATCTTGCAGTTTCTACCGTGTTGAGTGCAATTGAAATAATTGGCTCGAGATTTTATATCTCCGACATGCAAGATAGAAAAGTAATCACAAACAAACTCCGTATCATCGTTTGTGATTCCACAATAACTTTTTGGATAGTCGATTAAGTTTATTGTTAGGTGATTGATAATACTAGGATGTTATTTGAGAATATAACACCAGTTAATCAATTGGTTCCTGTGAACTTTGATTTATCAAAAGACGGAATAAAAACTCTTGGGTATTTCGGTGGGAGACAGATTTATTCAATCCTATAGACTTTTCTGTGTTAGGAAGATTTGTGTATTAATTTTTCGACTTTAGGTTGTAGCAACTCTTAGTTGTGGGTGAGATCATCTAAGGGAATCAAATTTGTAGTATCCTGCTAGGACCAGAGACGTAAGGAACGCAACTGTACCTTGAATCAGTATGAGATTGATTAGGGTTCAACTACAGTCCAGTCTAAAGTTAATTTGTAGTAGGCCAGTGTCTGTAGCGGCTTAATACAGTATGGTATTCAATCTGGACTAGGTCCCGATGTTTTTATGCATTTGCGGTTTCCTCGTTAACAAAATTCTGGTGCCCGTGTTATTTATTTTCCGCGTTATATTTTTTTATATAATTGAAATATCACAGGTTGTGCGTTAAGATCAATCAATTAGAATATCCAACCTTTGGTTGATGATTTACATTGATTGACACTTGAACACTGGTCTTTGGTACCATTCAAGTAACTCATCTTATATTAAATCAGGCTCGTAGATTTCTATTTGGTGATTGCGGATTGAATTAAGAGTTAGAGATACTAAATTTTTTTTGATATACTTTATTCTAGATTGAGTCTGACTGTCTAGTTGATTCTCTAGAAAGTGTATTAGAGTAAGTCCTCTCAGATTGCCAAACAAATTTTTGGGTGTGGTTGTTAGACCCACGTATTTTCAAAAACTATAAGTCTTGATTTTTAGTCTACTTATAGATGTCTCAGACTAGGATAAATTATGTAGTTGAGCATTAGACTTCACTACGTTCATCAATTGAAGACGAAGAACTATTAAGGAGAGCTGGTGGAACTTCATCAACAAAAAGTATGTGGAGAATGAAACTCATCTATCACTTGGAAAGTCTAGTTCTACTCTATCTCCCATATTGAGACATAAGTCGTGATACAATATAGTTTCCTATTATACACATTTGAGATTTTGAGCTGATTTTAAATTTCTTACATATTTCTCGAAATATGTGTTGGTAAGCTTTCTCTTCAACCGAGTTCATCTTATATTCTTGACAAAGTCAAAAGATGATCATGTGAAAATCGATGAGTAACATCTTACATAGTTTGTGTGATACAATCATTTGGTGTAGACTTGGAATGCGTTATGATTATTCCAATAACTTGAAAATTTCTTTGATGCTAATAGCGTGATAAAATGGATATTGTCATCCTCTAAGAAAGGTTCAATGATTGAAATAAGAGTCTAGAATACTTAACCATCATTGAATTATAAGCATACTGTGAATTATTGCATGTATGTGATCCATGACCAGAACTAAAGTATGCATACCCGTACGCGTACTTGAAGTTGTGAAATTCCATGTACCAATTACACATACCGGTACACATACTTTTGTAAGGTATATGTCCGAAAATTTCTACTGGGTTTTGGAAATGTACTAAGTATGTGTACCCGTTTGCATACCGGTGAACCCAAACTTAGACCGGCTACTTAAGTATGCGTACCCGTTTCATGCTTGAGTGGTTAAAAACTAGTACAGAAATGGCCTTTATCCATGCCAGATATAAATTTCCCTACACACCTTTTTTGTTTTGGCCTCTCTTTATGGTATAATTCTACCCTGTAGACACGCCATGTTCAATTGGCGTGTTCATATAAGTGCTTTCAGCCACGCCAGGGCTAGTAGCGTGTCAAAATTTCAACCATTTAGTCACGTTAACTTCAAATTTTTGACTGGGCGTGTTTATAGACCAGTCTATGGCCACATTAGGTAGTTGTGGCGTCTGATTGATAATACTAGAATGTTCTTCGGGAATTTAAGTCCGGTTAATCAATTGGTTCATGTTCACCTTGATTTATCAAAATATGGAATAAAAACTCTTGGGTATTTCTGTGGGAGAAATATTTATTAAATCCTATAGACTTTTCTGTATTACACAGATTTGTGTATTAAGTCTTTGACTTTGGGTCGTAGGAAATCTTAGTTGTGGGTGAGATCATCTAAGGGAATCAAGTGCATAGTATCCTGCTGGGATCAGAGACGTAAGGAACACAACTTTACCTTGAATCAATATGAGATTGATTAGGGTTCAACTACAATTTAGTCTGAAGTTAATTTGTAGTATACCAGTGTATGTAGCGTCTTAATACAGTATGGTGTTCAATTTGGACTAGGTCCCGGGGTTTTGATGCATTTGCGGTTTCCTCGTTAACAAAATTCTGGTGCATGTGTTAATTATTTTCCGCATTATATTTTGTTATATAATTGAAATATCATAAGTTGTGCGTTAAGATCAATAAATTAGAATATCCAACATTTGGTTGATGATTTACATTGATTGACACTTAAACATTGGTCTTTGGTACCATTCAAGTAACTCCTCTTATATTCAATCAGGCTCGCAGATTTCTATTTGGTGATTGCGGATTGAATTAAACGTTAGAGATATTAAACTTTTTGATTTACTTTAATCTAGATTGAGTCTGCCTGTCTAGGTAATTCTCTAGAAAGTATATTGGTGTAAGTCATCTCAGATTGCCAAACGAATTTTTGGGTGTGGTTTTTAGACCCCTGTATTTTCAAAAACTATAAGTCTTGATTTTTAGTCTACTTATAAATGTCTGAAACTAGGATAGATTATGTAGTTGAGCATTAGACTTCACGACGTTCATCAATTGAAGACGAAGAACTATTAAGGAGAGCTGGTGGAACTTCATCAACAAAAAATATGTGGAGACTGAAACTCATCTATCACTTGGAAAGTCTAGTTCTACTCTATCTCCTATATTGAGACATAAGTCGTGCTACAATATAGTTTCCTATTATACACATTTGAGATTTCGAGCTGAGTTTAACTCGCTTACATATCAATCTCACGGTGCAAACCAATTAATCAATGTTACTATATAATTAATCCATAAATATATTCAAGAAACTGAAGAACTACGTGAAAAAGTCCGAAAACAAGAATAATAAATTCAGAAAATGAAAGAAGACCAGGCATTATTCCGACAGGATGTGCTGAATCGTCTAGGTCTAAATGTCACAGTTTCGGACACTCATGGTCAGTAGTCTAAGTTGAATTTGGTTTTACTGTTTTAGTTTGTCACTTACAAGACTCATGCACAACAATTTAAGTTAGTTTCGTTGTTTTATTTTGTTGGTTTGGTATGTGTTCAATTAGTTTGGTTTTATTCCTTCTTTGTATTACTTTTCATTCTATGAGCAATAAAATTAATCTTTAAGATTCCCCAAGTTTTCAATCTTCTTCTCTATATTGTATCAGTCAATTATGTGGTTTAGGTGTTGAGAAGCCATATGCTGATGCAGGTAAGTTTCTCTTTAGTTTTCATGTGCTTTTAGATTCGTGATACACAGTCTCTTTTCCTCTCCCACAGATTCTATTAAGTAAGTTCTCTTTTTTGGATTGCAGATTGAAAATGATTATGGAACTATCGATAATGCTTACAGGCTACTGCTAAATCTTACACAGGTCTGTGAAGCAGCATATTTTGCTCTCAACTTTTATTTCCTACTCTCTTGACCAAATTAGTGCAATGATACATTTTGCACGAATATCTCAGAGAGTAGTTGCTTCTTGCATCTTACTTTTGCTTCCGCTGTTGGTTTGAACTGATTTCCAAATACTTGAACCAAAATTTGGGGTTTTAACTTATCTAATGAAGTGAAAGCTAGCAGCTAATATTATTTTCATTTTTAGACAATAGGCTAACACTGATCAGGGAACTAACCGTTCATATTTGAACAATTGATTCATGACAACAGGCCTTCCAGTGGAAGAAAGGAAACAGTTACTACATTGCGTAGTGGTAGGGGGTGGTCCTACTGGGGTGGAGTTTAGTGGTGAACTGAGTGATTTTATCATTAAGAGCAGAAGGATCTCGCCGTTATTATCCTAATCAGAAAACAAACATCTACAACGATGTTGAGTTTTGAAAATGAGGTTTGGAAGTTGTTTCCAGTATAAGTGGATAACTGGCAAATGCCAAGAAATCTGCTACAATAGATTCTGACATTCTCAGTAGTGACATCTCAAAACTTTCCAGAGGATTGTCAAACATTGGTGAGGTTATGAGATAGGGATTATCAAGCATTGGTGAATTGGTTTCTACAATGAATTCCACTAAAAAGGTCATTAATTTATTAAACACTTCGTTTTTATATATATCCCATTTATATCTTATTCTGGTTCTAGTTTTTATGTTCATGTCTTCAATTTATGTAGTTGAGGAAAGAAGTTGGAGAGGTTAAGGTTCAAAAACTTGAAAGACTAGTCTATTGGAGATGAAACTGGTATTATCTACTTGTATACTTCTGTGAATTTTGCATTTTGTTCCAGTATATTTTTTTAAACGTGTAACTAACAACTTTTTCCCTAGACTTTTCAGACTATGAAAGAGATTCAAGTTCAACAGTTGACAGAGAGTATAAATGGTCTGGACTTAGAATTGTTGTTTATTTCAGGCGGTAAAGCATCTCCTTATATTGGACGCGGGTAACCCTGATACACATCGTTGTTTGGTATGCCTTTGAAGCTAGTTCCCTTGTTTGATGCTCAATACTGTGGAGAAAAGAATATGCAACCTTATACTGCAGAGCTCTCTTTTTATTCCAGTTCATAATTTTTTTTTGTTATTTTTGTGGCAGACTCGGTTTTTTCATAAAGTGGATAGTACCTTTTGTCTTTTGTAATCTAGGATTGAACGCCTAAAATATTTATGGATTGGTAGTATATGCTTGCATTTGAATGAGACAGAGTGGGTCCTTATTATGTTTTATTAGATATGGAGCACCAGGTCCTGTGAAGCAATGGAGGCTCAAAGACTGTGCTGCAGTCCACAAGTTGCTCGGAACAGTTCTAGGTGATTCGGATGCAGCTTCCAGTAAGTTACTCTACTTCATTCCCTGCTCTATGATTCTGTCTTGTGGTGGTAAACTAATTTCCGTTTCTGTTATCTACTTATTGTTTGTGTGAATGATGAATCAGCAAAAATTGTAGAAGGTTACAACCATGGAATACACTTTTTTCTGTGAGGAGTGTCCTTCCAAAACTGTCCATCACGTATTCCTGTGGATGCCAACATACTCGAAGCAACATCACCATTTCAATTCTTATAACTGAGCAGACTAAATCACAACCAGTCACCGAATATCTGGATCTGGTGACCACAATTTGTCTTGCCACTACAGAATTTTAACGGCAAAATTTCAGATTTGCTTCGTATTCATTTAGATGATGAACCAATTTTTGTCTGCGTCAATAGATATAAGGACAAAAGTTACACGTTGTCAGCAATAGTTTTTTCAGAGACCAATTTTTTTCCCGTCAGTAGAAAACAGTCCATTTGCGACAACAATTTATTTGGATACTAATAGTTCTAACGGGAAAATCCTTGTTTGACGGGCATTCATTTTGGCGACAAATTAATTTTGTCAGTGTAAGATACATCCAGGGACAAAAGTCTTGGATCGTTAGCAATAATATGTTTGGAGACTATAATTTTCCTTTGTCGCTAGAAACCAATTCCGTAATCGAAATAATTTGTCACAAAGAAAAATTTAGAGACGGAGGCATGATTGATCACTATATTTGGTCGCAAAAGAAATATTTAGAGGTGGAGATAGGATTGGTCACTATACTTGGTTACCAAAAATTTCAGTGACAACTTTAAAGACTAAATTTACCGCTTGTCATGGAAAAAATATATATGGTGACCAAAAAAATATTCCTCTCTAAACACTAGATTTGTAGACAAAATTTTATTGGTCACATAAAATTTTGTAACTAAACGTGTGTTTTGTTGTAATGTGTGTGTCCCTGTATTTTAAAATTATTGTGTCATTTGTTTTAAACACGTTGTTTTGCCACATGGCACTTTAAATTCTTAAAAAATTATAAAATTGAATGTAGTGTCCTCCTTTATATGATAACTATTGATTGGTTGATCACTTTATGCCCTAAATTTAATTTAACAAGAAAAAAAAAGTAGTAAATAGATTAATCAAGAAGCTGTAAAATGGGTTACAGATCTGGGAGTACAAGTGGTGCGTTTCCAACTTGACTCAAAGCTGGTCGCTGATGCAATTAAGAAAGAGTCTTTTAATATTGATTGGAGACACCACAATATGATTCTCGATATTAAAAACTATCTCAAAATCTTTACATATTGGCAAGTAGTTTATGTGCCAAAGGAAAGCAACAAGGTTGCAGATATTTTATCCAAGTTTGCTAGAGTAGATGGAATAAATAGAGTTTGGTCTAATTCTCATCTATCTATTATTAGTATGCAACTTTCAGAGGATGTATCCCGTGTAAACTCTCTATTTATTTAATTCCAATAAAGTTCTTGTTTACAAAAAAAAATAAAAAAATCAATCAAGATAGGTTGATTAGTTAATTGATAATATGCTTAAATAACTAATGAGTTACCTAGTTACCTTGTATTGTTTTAAAGGAATATTAAAAAAATACGCATGGGTTGCAAAGAGTAAATATGATTGTTTGTCTAGGTAGATTTTGTAGAACAATTTTTTTTTGCTATTTTTTTTCATTGTTCAATATTACCAAGAATACCAACAAAATATTTAACAAGGGTGTATTTTGATCAAGAGTTTTAAAGATAAGTGTGGATTCTTGTTTACATGAATTATATGGGTTTTAGTGTGGTAAAACTAGATTCTAAAAACTCTGCTTCTTTGGTTTCTTTTATATATGGTGTTTTAAGTGATAATAATAAAGATGCTCACCGGAGATATTTAGATGATATAAGAGTTAATCATCCTGGTATTTAGATGATTTAGAGTTAATCATCATAAGAAGGAATTTGACTGATACTGAAATTAATTTGATATAAACTTTAAAGCTCAAGCATTTATACCTCTAACTAGACTAGATATGATTTGGGCAGCTAAGATATCAACATTTTGTAATTGATTATTAAACACAATTGGACAGGTGAAAATCCTTGGGCTATTTTATCTAATGGATGAGGTGTTTTAGAACATATTTTTATCCAGGTGCGCCCCAAGCAAAATAGACACCTCTGTTTTTATCACAAATTGGAAAAATTTGATCACCAAGGAACTTCAGAAATTGCGCGAAAAGAAAAAATCATTTAAGGCCTATATTTGGAAACCCGTTTCTAAATCGAACTTCAAAATCCTAACTTTTTCACTATATACTGATTCGTACTGCTACCCTCAGAGTAATATATTTTCTAACTACGATTTCTATTTCTCTTTCCGTCTCCCTTAATAAAGGTTCTGTCTGTGATCATCAATTATCAAGGTTTAGTTCAATTTTTGATTAATCACAGATGAAGACGAAGAGACCCAGAGAAGAAGATTGTCTTGCTTATATAAAGTCTATTCAGAAAACACTCAAATACAATGAATTCCTTCAAGTAATGAAAGAATTTAAGTTCTTGCCGACTTACGACACCCCCAATGTGGAGTTCGTAGAAACAAGGATCAAACAAATCTTCGGAGATCATTCAAACCTTATTCTGTGGTTTAACATATTATTCTTGCCAATTGAAGAAGAAGAAGATGGTACAGACCAGAATCGAGTATTATCGAAATCTACAAAAAGGGTTCTTCAAGCAGCAGAATCCAGAAAGGCGTTGCCTTTACATGAAGAAGGTGATTATTATCATAAAGACTACAAATTCTTTGAGGAAATCAACAAGGAGAAGTTTAGAAATCCTGATGCGTACAAGAAATATTTGAAGTGCCTTTATCTTTACAGTATAGAAAGAATTTCAAGAGATGGATTGCAAAAAATCGTTACAGATTTGCTGCAATATGGTGGTACTGCCTTTCCGAGCACATCAGCAGATAAAGATGAAAGGGAGACAGATTGTGAGGCTCCAGCATCAAAAGGGAGGAAACTTGAGGAATCCATGATTGACCATCTCTTAAACTGTGAAATTGATAAGCCAAGTTATCAGCTTTCGAAGGAAAGAACGTTAGCTACCGGGAGGACGGAACTTGGAGTTGCAGTACTGAATGATACTTTGGTGTCTCTATAGAGTACTCCAGCAGGTGATGCATACCATTTCGAGAAAAACGTTTACGAAAAGGTGCATTACGGTGATATATATATAAACATATAAAATTTATCAATAATTGATAATAGAGCATGTATTAATCATGAGGTTTTCATATATCTATGTCAAATGAGTTGTATACAATGAATATTCAATCTAACAAATTAGAACCTTTACTAGAATTATAATTACTTCCATTAAGTTTACTTACGAATAAATTATAAAATAAGTAAATCATGCTTGCCATAAAATCAAGATTGAGTAAAAAGTAAATCTTTATAATATCACACTTAAATTCAACCTAGAACACCAACTAAGATCAAAAAGGAGAAATTATATTCCTTTTTTTAGGAGGGAGAGGAATAAGTGAAAGAGATATTAACTTGTTCTCTGTTTTAAAATGACTAGACCATTGGTCAAAGGGGATACTTTGTATTTGCCTAATAATATCAAGTCAGATATTAAGAAGGTGTTTAGAATTTAGATACACATTAAGAAATAATTATTTGACTTCGTTAAGTCGAAAAGTCAGAAGTTGAGTTGGGAATAGAATTTTAAAGTAAATTTTTAAAAAGCAAAAAATAAAATAAAAATTCGCGAAGGTTGTTTTTAAATTATTTTTATTTTTGATTATTAAGAGCGCGTCTTATGGTGGAAGAACTATAGTGGATTATATATACATAGTGTGTAATTAATTAGGTAGTTATAACTATAGAAAAAAAAGTTAGGGAATGTATAAGCATGTCACAGTGGAACCAGAATCGGCAGGCATATTCGTTTTTTATCTGTAGGTCACGCGTGATCAGAGGGTATGCTAAGTTTAAACGCTTCTAATACAAAAATAACTCAAAATAGAAAACAAAAAATCGAAATTTTGAAGTTCCACAATTGGACAGAACATAAAATAAACCTACCAATTATGGTAAAAAGTAACATAATCAGCAGGTTCGAGAATTTAAAACCTGCTGATTAAAGAAGTAGCCCAAAAAGAGGAGCAAGAGAATTTTTCTTTCTGAAAAGAGCATTTTTTTTAATAAATTCGGCAAACCAGATAAAGTAAACTCTTCTTTTTTATATTTTCCACCATAGTTATATATCATACCTTTTATAATTAAACTTTATACAAACGAAATCTGGCTTAAAGCTCTCATTTGATGAATTCATGCACGTATATGCTAATCATATGGTCATAACATGGTATCTTCCTAAAATTATTCAAACATCTCACAAATTTCATCAACGAAATCATCATCCATTCTTATTTTCTCCTGGAAAATACCATCCACATCTTCATGAATCGTATTCTCCATTATCTTTGGCGTTGTAAACTTGAAGTCAAACACTAATTGAAGTTTGATCTGATTTCCTCATACTCTTCTTGTGTTGGAACTAACCTTTTCTTCTCGCCCTTCCCACATTGTGCTGCAAATTCACCAATTGAAGATTCCAAAGTCTTCTATTTTATGCTTATAGTTGGAAACAAATTGTTATATAGCAAACTATAAAACTTCTATAATACTTAATCGAAAAATGAACTGCAACCACCATCCTAGTATCAAACCGTTAGAGCATTGCTCGGTCGAAATCGCAAATGTTGCGATCTCAAGTTAGCTTGTTTGCCAGGTTTAGGTATCAAAATTATAAGTATTGATTTCTAGTCTACTTATGTAGTTGAGCTTTAGACTTCACGAAGTTCATCGATTGAATACGAAGATCTACCAGGGGGAGCTTGGAGGAACTTCATCAACAAAAGGTATGTGAAGACTTAAACTCATCTATCACTCAGAAGTTTATTATATTTTATCTCCTATTAATACTAAGTCGTATAGCTATATAGACTTTTATATTATACACATTTGATATTTCGAGCCAAGTTTATCTCGCTTATATCTTTCTCTAAATATGTGTTGGAAAGATTTTTGGTTTAACTAAGTTTGTCATTATTCTTGACGAGTTTAGTTGGAAACAATTTATTTGTTGGAAACTAAATAATGAGTCAAAAGATGATCATGTGAAAATCGCCTTGTAACATCTTACATGATTTGTGTGAGACATTCATTTGATGTAGACTCGGAATATTTCGTATTGATCATTCGATAATTTGAAACTTACTTATAAGATAATAGTTTGTGTGAAACATCTATTTTCGTCTTCTAAGGATGTTTCAATGATTGAAATGGGAGTTTAGAACAATTAATCATTTTCTAAATATAACATAGTTTGCATACTAGTATGCAAGCTGTTGTAGTATGATTCAGGTTCGGGAACTAAGTATGAATACCCGTATGCGAAAGGTTTTAACTGTCAAAGTCCCGGAACCAAGTTTTCATACCCGTTTGCGAACTGTTTCACCTAAGTTCGGTCTGGAACGATAGTATGCGTACCCGTTTGCAGACTATCGGAAAAGATCAAAGTCTGAAACTTAAGTTTGCGTACCTGTTTCCAAACTTATGTGGTTAAGTTATAAAATCGGTTAAGTGTGATTTCATACTCATGAACAAATACATTTATATATTAATAAATGCAATCTTTGCAAACCGTGGCTAAAAGATTCGTGAGCTGATTCTTTTGAATCAATCCGATTTTGTTTCAATTGTGTCTTGTATAGTTCTATAAGAATACAAACAATTGAACAAGTCTATGAGAAACACAATTAGATTCATTTGATTATCATTTGATCTATAAGTGTTAGATGAATATGGTTAATACAAAAGTGTTCATACAGCTAACTTCGGTAAATCATTATTGAGCCAACTCAATATACACATTTGGGTAAAGTTACCCATATCTAAATGAATGTATATTTCATTTGTGTGTAACGAGATAAAATTATCTAACGGTGGAGAGATATTGCTTTGGTTTTAAGCAAACTTAGCTTGAATCTTAAATCAGGATTTCATCTAACAGTGAATATTGATTACTTTGTTTCAAAGCTATCAAACTCTAATTTGAAGACTATATAAGGGAGAACTCTATTAACTGGGAAACCTAATCTCCATACCTATTGTGTTGTAAAAGTTGCAACTAGATTCGATTCTCCTTTAACCTAGGTTTTTCCTAACACCATTATAGACTAACGACTTAAATACTACATTGGGATTCTGAAGCCAGACCCAACTATTTTCTCTGTAGTTGCGTGTTCTAATCTTACTTGTTCTATCGTATTGAACACTAACTTCTCTAAAATTTGCTCGAGATTTATCTCTGATTGGTATGATATAAAAGGTAATCACAAAGCTCTTCATCTCATTCTCTGTGATTCCACAATAAATTGTTATACTACTATATAGTTAAGTTATTGTGAGGTGATTGATATTTTTAGGATGTTCTTCGGGAATATAAGACCGGATTATCAATTGGTTCATGTTCACAATGATTTATCAAAAGACAGGAAAAACTTCGTAGGTATTTCTATGGGAGACGGAAAAATATATATCAGAATGGACTTTTCTGTGGATTGTTTATCAAGTCTTCAACTTTGGGTCGTAGCAACTCTTAGTTGTGGATTACATCATCTAAGGGAATCAAGTGCGTAGAGTTCTTTTGGGATTCAAAGGCTTAAGGAACGTGATTGTACCTTAATCAGTATAAGATTGGTTAGGTCTCAACTACATTCCAGTCCGAAGTTAACTTGTAGTACGACAAATGAAAAAGCGGGGGTATAACAACCACACCCAATATTTCTCTTAGCATTATGTATGGACTAACACCAATATACTTTCAAGAGAATCAACTAGACAGTTAGACTCAATCTTAAGAAAAGTATATCAAAGAGTTATATCTCAATTCAATCCGCAATCAAACAAATAATAATTTGTGAGCCCGATTGAATATAAGAGAGACAACTTTAATGGTACCAAAGACCAATGTTCAAGGATTAATAAATTTCAATCAACAACCAAAGGTTGGATTTGCCAATTGATCGATTCAACGCACAACCTGTGATATTTTAATTATATAACAAAATATAATGCGGAAAGAAATAACACAGACAACAGAAGTTTTGTTAACGAGGAAACTGCAAATGCAGAAAAACCTCGAGACCTAGTCCAGATTAAACACCACAATGTATTTATCCGCTACATACACTAGCCTACTACAAACTAACTTCGGTCTGGACTGCAGTTGAACCCTAATCAATCTTACACTGATTCAAGGTACAATTTCTTTCCTTATATCTCTGACCCTAGCAGGATATGACGCACTTGATTCCCTTAGATGATCTCACCCACAACTAAGAGTTTCTACGACCCAAAGTGAAGACTTGATAAACAAATCTGCCTCCCACAGAAAAGTCCATAGGAATCGATAAATCTGTCTTCCACAGAAATACTTACGAGTTTTGTTCCGTCTTTTGATAAATAAAGGTGAATATGAACCAATTGATAAACATGACTTACATTCCCGAAGAACATCCTAGAAATATCAATCACCTCACAATAATCTTAATCGCATGGTAGCGAAACAAGATATTGTAGAATCACAAACGATGAGACGAAGGTGTTTGTGACTACTTTTAATCTTACCTATCAGAGATAAATCTCAAGCAAATCTTAGCAAAGATAATATTCAATCATGATAGAATAAGTAAGATCAGAATACTCAACTACAAAGAAAATAGTTTGGTATGGCTTCACAATCCCAATGAAGTCTTTAAGTCATTAACCTACAGGGTTTCATGAAAAACCTAAGGTTAAAGGAGAACCTACTCTAGCTTTACATCAAGTATCACACATGAGGTGTGGGGATTAGGTTCTAGAGTTCTCCTTATATAGTCTTCAAATCAGGATTTGCAATCTAAGTTACCTTGTAACAAAGCGTTCAATATTCACCGTTAGATGAAAACCTGATTAGATTCAAGCTAATATATTTCAACTGTTAGATCGTACTTAGCTTGTTATACACAAGTGAAATGCACCTTCATTTAGGTTTGAGTAACCGTACCTAAACATGTGCGAGAAAAATCTCAAAGAGTTTGTTCTATTTTTCGTTTATATAAACATAATAAATTTAACTTCTGGGCATATATGAAATATTAGCTCGATTCACGAGAAAGTAAAAGCACAAAAATTTCATAATATTTTTACAATATTTAAACCAATAATGATTACACACTGCAAGTTTATTTTCCAGCAACTTTAGAATTTAAAAAAAAATTAAACATAAAAACATGCAAGATGAAAAACGTTGGAGATAGCTATGTGTAATCACAATATTTGCTATACCAAACCCTAGTCATCCTTGTCAAGAATAAAAAAAATCCTCAAAAGAAGTGTCCTAGATAAGATCTTTGAAGAATTCCTTACCATCCCCAAACTCCTTATCAATGATTGGCAAGGGAATATATGGTTCATGATGAAAGAATTAGTTCCTGGAAACCTGGTAGGATTGACAAGAGCATCTTTTTTGAGAGATTTTTGAAAAATCTTTTTTAGTCCTTGCACCTCGTTCTAGGTTTTCCTAAGTTTTCCAAGGAGATTTTCAAATATTTTATGATTGAAGGAATCTAGGTTTTTTCTGATTCCTCCTTCTCTTTTTAAGAGATGAGACAAAAGGAATAAACATCTCTTTCTCCTTGGTAGTCGTAATAGTATCAACAAACATTGGATAAAAGGTTTTACGAGAAGATATTGTGCTTGGATCCTCCATGATTCGTTGAAAAAAATGAATTTGTGAAACACAAATGTATGGCTCAAAAACCAGACCTTCTTGAGAAAGAGATATGAATCCCTTCACCTCCTTCTTGGTTTTCCTAAGTTCTCCAAGAAGATTTTCAAACCTTTTCTGATTGGAGTAATATGATCTAGGTTTCTTCTGATTCTTTCTTCTCTTCTTAAGAGATGAAACAAAAGGAATAAACATCTCTTTTCCGTTGGTAGTTGGAATAGTATCAACAACCATTGGAGTAAAGGTTTCACGAGAATATATTGTGCTTGAAGCCTCTATGATTCGTTGAGAAAAATGAATTTGTGAAACACAAATGTATGGCTCAACAGGAAAACCTTATTGAGAAAGAGATATGAGTCTTGAAGTGGAAGTTATTTATCGTGCATGATTTATGAACTTATAAAGGTTCACACACACAAAACCTAAAATAGAATAAAAAAGTCATTTTCCCTTTGTTTTAAGTTTTGCAGATCGAAGTTTCTAACACCATTACTTGAGACAAATGGGTATCCAAGAAATAATATTCAAAATTTTGATCCAAAGCCCTGTTGTGCGTGTAATACCCCAATTTCGGCAGGGTTGGCCGAATGAAATATAAGTAATGATTTTTCCTTCCCTAACACCGAGGCCTGATGAGTGAACTTGATTGAGTTGTGGGAAAAACTTCTCAGTTAAGCGTGCTCGACCGAGAGTGGTCACAGGTGATGGTATTTCAAAAGTGATTGTAGTTGTAGTGGTAAAAAGGTTCTTTTCAGACTTGTGAAGAAAACAATTTTTCTAGATTTAAATTAAACAGGCAAATAAATAAAATAGTTCAAACCTTTAGAGAAAATACCAAGACTAGGATTCCACCATTGACCAATTAAATAGTAAACTCTAAATAATATTCATGCAATTCTATCTTTAAAAATAATTCTAATATTTGCCTCAAATATATTTTTGAAGTAATAATTGTAATCACAAAGTATAAAACATCAAATTTTTTTAAAACCCAGCATGCTTCATCAAAATAATTCACAACTATTCAAAAAAAAACTAATATTTCAAATTCAATTCCATGCAAATAATCAAATAATAATATTGCAAATAAATGATAAAATTAGAATTATACCAATCAATATGGACCAATGGCTTCCTCCGTCGTCTCGGCTAATGGGTTTAGCTCCTCATCCCAAAAACACACTCACAAGATGTATACATGGATTAATAGGTGTTTTTATTGATGTAAATAGTGTAGAATTGAAGTTTGTAACGCTGTAATAGTGTTACAGTGTCACTGTTACAAAAGGGAAAGAGCTGAAAATTAAACGATACTTTTCTGTTGTTGTAAAACAACGACACTGTTTCTAGTTTTAAGACTGTTGAAGAATGACTGCCTCAGCAGGTCTGTTCTTCCTCTTCTTCTTCCTCCTCGAACAGCAGCAGCAGCAGCACTGTAACTCTCTGTAATCGCTTCTCCTCGACTCTCCTGAACTCTAAGATCTCTCCTAAAGGTTTCTAACCCTTCTATGACTTAAACCCCACTATTTATAGGCTTTGAATCACCTTGAAACTCGATCAAACTCGTTGAAAATCTCCATTATTCTCTACGGGCAGTTTGAAGAATAATCCTCTTCTTGTTGCGTTCCACCTTGTTTTTAGCTATTCTCTCGTATCAAATATCTTCTAGGACTTGGACTCAACTTATTTGAAGTATATCCCACGCAATAAAATCCCATAAATCTCTCTGACCAATCCCAAACCCTAAACAGAGAAGCCGTATCCTGTTGGGACTTTGATCAATTATTCCGACTTATACAACCCAATTGGATGGGTTTAGACGATTGCATTAGGCCTGTTATGTCTTCTAGAGTCCGTAGGTACCAAATATGCCCATTGAATATCCTTCGAAGTCGCTCAAATCTCTGCTCAAAAACTGTTGTCGCTGCTGCCTTTTTTTCCCGTCAATTTCTGTTTTGAATTTTGAAGATGACCTCCCCCTATCCAGTTCCGGTGTCCCTTTAGTACATTCCCTGAAATGGGGTGCCCCTTATCCAAATTAGAGGTTCCTTTAGCAATTCTTATGGGATGTTTTCCGCACTTTTTCAGGGTTCCTCAGGGGAATTTCCGGTACACTTCTGGGGCATTTCCGGTACACTTCAACGGAGGTCCAAATGCCGCATTTTTAGCCAATTTCGCCACAAAGCCTTATTCTTCCAAAAACACCTACAAATAAATAAAATGACCAAATAAGTACGATATCGAGCACTAACAATATATACAAATGAGTTATATTAGACACATAAATGCGTCTATCAAATACCCCCAAACTTATTATTTGCTAGTCCTCGATCAAATCTAATCTAAAATAAAATGACTACACTTATCACGTGCAGTAAGCCGTTAAACCACTAGGTGGCCCTAGTGGCGGAGTGTTGTCTCCGGAGGGTTTACCAGAGGTGTACCCACAAAACCTTTACTCCTAATTGGTCACAAGTATCCAAAGAGCTATGAGGACATACATATTCTCAACCTATCTCCAAGTAACTAGAATGCCAGAGAAATTAAAGGTGTCAGCTCTAAAGCTAACTGAAGAAAAGGGGAGACACATCCACACAACTGCTAGATAAAAAGATATCCGCTACACAGCTAGATAAACATTGTAAGATGCGTCCGCTGCTTTACAGCTGGATAAGATTAGGAGAGAGATAAAAATGAGAGGGACATCTGCTACACAGCTGGACTAATTACGTGTGATGAGTTAAACCAGTGCTAGAAAGATCTTGTGACAGATTGAAAGCAAACTAACAAAGCCACCAAAATGCATCTTTCTTCGACTCTTTCACAGTGCCCAGTAGAAACGCCTTCTTCGGTCTTCAACTGTTGATGATAAACTCTCGAACCTCATAGAACCTTGACAATTAACTCTTCTCTTCGATTTCTTGCTTGACTTATAAATTTCTTCTTCCCTATGGCCTTATTGAACAAAAAGAACGTAATGATATTTTTTTTTTCTTCATTCATTTTTCATTCATTTTTTTTTCATTTTTTTTTTTTGAAAAAGAAATTACAAGATAAAAATTTACATGGCCATGAGAGAAGGACTTTCAAAACTTGGATCTTCGCAACTTGTGATGTCTTGGTATCATGGATTAACAACTTATATCATTTGCTCTTATAACTTCAACTTTGATTTTTGAATTATTCTCTTCTATTGTTGCTTCTAAACCTAAAACGTCTTCACTTTCTTCATAGATTTTGATGTCGCTCTGCTTGTTGATGATGATAAGTTTCTACTGAGAGAGAGTCGCAATCCAGTAACTAAGACTATATTGTGAGGTTGCTTTGTCTTTCTGGCATTTCCTGACCTACTTGCCTTTCCATCATGTATGGTTAGGTCCATCACGGTTACCCTCTAAAAGGACAAGTTCTCTCCTGAATTTCAAGGATCTCAATGTCTTTTTCTCTAATGTCTCAATAAGTTGTTATCTCTAGCATTCCAATTTCTATCTTTTCGGTGAGAAACAATATGTAAAATTAGCTAATCGGATACCATGTGACGCTAGAAGTTTCAAAAGTGCAACTAAAAAGTTTCTCCCATACCCCCTAACTTAAATCTTACATTGTCATCAATGTTTCTAATGATAAAATTAACAGCATGAACGAGGAGAAATTGTTACCACTTGAAGCAAAAAGGGTTGAGGAAAGATATTACCGTGTTGCGTGAGATTGGGTTACCTCCCAAGAAGTGCTAAGTTTAAAGTCTTCAGCCAGACATCAAATACCTCAAAAAGGATCTTCACCTTCCAAAGTCATATACCAATGGCCGAAAAAGTTGTGGGTCCATAATACCAAATAGAGCTAACACCAATATGAGACAACTACACTGGTTCAGAAAAATGAACAGAAGGAGCACATCCTCATCTAAGTTTTCTTGCAAGACAACCAGATCTATCCAGAGCCTCCAGTTGGGCTTCATAAGAGTGTCTTGAAAAACAGATTCATCCGAAAAACGGGTTTCTAATATATGGATTTCCTCCTGAACAGTATCAGACGGATCAGGTTGTGGAGTCTGAATAGACTCAAGCGGTACCTCAGATGCACTAGGCTTGAGTCCCAAGTTAGGGACTTCTACTGGGGATAATTGACAATCTCTACCCCCAAATTTAGGGTAATCACTATTCTCCGTAAGACCTTTAACTATGGCTTGAATTTCCGGATCCGGAGAGTATTTAAAATACTCTAGAGCTTCTTCTAGTTCACTACCCCCAAACTTAGAGTTTTGGGTGTCTCTAGATAAACTAGTCACAATATTCCTAATTTCTAGACCATCCGGTTCCTGAAAAAGGTCAATTGCTTTCTCTGAGTTATAATCAGGTGGTTCATCCTCTAAATTCTTTTGAGGTATACTAGCTATAGGACTTATATGTTTCATATCCTCTATGGTCATCCCTAGAGTTTCCTTATTGTGTTGAAGCACGGTTACTGGCCTAATCTCATGATCACTATCCAAATCGGAAGTTATAGGCAAAATCTCAGATGGGCCTGCAAATGCATAATTGGGGTCCAACTTAGGAGGATCTTTAGGCTCTTTGAAATAAGGGCTCAAGGTAGATTCGGTAGCTAGTAATGGTTCAAACCTAGATTTCCATATATCGATATCTAACATAGGAATAGAATCCAACAGAGCATTTACTTGTTCAATGTTGCTATAATCGTCAAAATCCATACTAAAACGGGCTAGACAACTCTCTAATGGATCTTCGGATTCGGTGTTTGGTACAAACTTCGGAACTAAGGTTCCTATCATGTTGACCTCTTCAATGCACGTGTCATCTAGCTCAGAATGTAGCTTATTGACATTAAAAATATTCAACTCAATAGTCATATTACCAAAAGATAGATTCATAATACCATTTTGACAGTTTATGATCGCATTAGACGTGGCTAAAAATGGGCGACCTAAAATCACTGGTATTTGGTTCTCTGGGTCAGGGACAGGTTGGGTATCTAGGATAATAAAATTCACTGGATAAATAAACTTGTCAACCTCTATGAGAACATCCTCGATCACACCACGAGGAACTTTAACGGACCTATCATCTAACTGAAGTGTTACCTTGGTAGGTTTCATCTCACCAAGTCCTAGCTTAAGGTACACATGGTACGTAAGTAAGTTCACATTGGCTCCTAAGTCAAGCAACGCTTTCTCAACACGGTATTTACCTATTGTACAAGCAATGGTAGGGGACCCTGGGTCTTTATACTTAGGAGTAGTGGTATTCTAAATAATAGAACTCACATGACTAGCTATGAAGGCTTTCTTCTGGACACTGAGCTTACGCTTTCGCACACACAAGTCCTTAAGGAACTTGGCATAAGAGGGAATCTGCCTAATTGCATCTAATAATGGAAGGTTGATATTAACCTGCTTAAAAACCTCCAATATATCATTAAAGTTGGACTCCCTCTTAGTCAGACCTAGCAGTTGGGGAAACGGGGCTCTGGGAACAAAGCCGGGCTCATCATGACCCACATTGGTCTCTTTGGAGACTCTATCAGTCTCCTCATTTTCTGGCTCAGCAGGGTGAACTACAGCATGTTCACTATCATGCATGGAAACCTTGTTGTCAACTTTCTTTCCACTCCTAAGGGTTGTAACAGAGTTCACATGATTGTACGATTTCTCTCCTCTAGGGTTAGGATCAGTATGACTAGGGAACCTTCCTTCTTCTCTCTCATTGATAAACTTAGCTATTTGGCCGACTTGAAGCTCTAATTTAGCAAAAGACCGGGAACTATTCTTAAATTTCTGTTTGGTTTCCTCTTGAAAATTACCCTGGCTTTTTACTAACATTTCCTGGATTTGTGATAGCATCTCCTGGCTCTTCCTTAATATACTAAGGGTTTCCTCTAAGCTGGTTATTCTATTCTCAGATGGGTTCTGGGTCTGACCTGAAGAATTCTTAGTATAACCAAAACCTGGGGGAGGCTGAGAATTACTAGACTGGCCTTGATTCTGGCCCTTAGACCAAGAGAAATTAGGATGGTTTCCCCAACCAGGGTTGTAGGTTTCTGAGTATGGGTCAAACTTTTGACGGTTCTCAAACCTAGCGTTGTTATAGACAGCATGGGCTTGTTCTTCACTAACCTGACCTTCCCAAAATGAATTATCGGGCTCTATTCCACAACTAGAGACTTGAGAGGCTCTATTAGGTTCAATAAGGGACCTATTTTTAGACTGACCCATTTCCAAAGCTTCTAACCTTCTGGACAAAACAGCAAACTTATCATCTGACGCAAAACTCGTATCTACCATATTGGTCCTACTTCTATTGACCAAGAGTCTTTTAGGGGGTTCAACACAAGATTACCATTGTTGGGATTTTTCAGCGATAGCTCCTAAGAAGGTAAAAGCATCATCAGCATTTTTACTAGTGAACTCACCAGCGCACATAGACTCAACCATGGCTTTGGTCGAATAGTCCAAACCATCATAAATAATCTGAACGAGTTTCATATTATCAAATCCATGGTGAGGACACTAAGATAGGAGATCATTGAATCGCTCTAAAAACCTATAAAGAGACTCTCTCTCTTGTTGCACACTAGCACTAATTTTCTGCCTAACAGCTGCAGTTTTATGCTTAGGGTAGAACTTCATATAGAAGGCAGCGATAAGTTCCTGCCATGTTTCTATGGATTCAGACGGTAGGTTGTTCAGACAGGTCTTGGCTTTTTCTCTCAAAGAAAAGGGAAACATCTTAAGTTTCAAGACTTCATCGGTAAGGTCCTTTATTCTAATTGTCCCACAAATTTCCTCAAAGTCCCTAATATGGAAATAAGGGTTCTCATCATCTTTTCCTAAGAATATAGGAATCATCGGAAGAATACTAGGTTTTATCTCGAAAATGGCCGTAGTGGTTGGCAATTTAATGCACGAATCTCGGTTGGTCCTAGTTGGGAACATGCAATCTTTCAAAGTTGCCATCGCTGGCACAACATAAATACTAGGGGTACTTTCCTCACGAAGAGACAGATTCTCAAAACTGAAGTTTCCAAAAATGGGGCTCTCAAAAGAAGAATCTTCGAGCTCCCTGCTTATATCAGAAGAACTACTAGGTTTTTCGCTAATCAATCGACCTAGAGTATCTCTTTTCCAATCCCTAACAAAATCGGGCATACACTAAAAAGAATTCAAAAAGAAATAAAAATCCTAACAGGAAGGTTCTAGCAATCACACAGCAGGCTGACTCGACTTTACCACAGCAAACCTAAAGATTTCTAGCAAACAACAAGCATGATGGCTCCACTTAGATTGTTTTCTAGACCAGCTTCTATTCCTTCGAAAAGGAATTCGTTACAATTTGAGCACACCCCTCTGGAATCAATCCGAGCTAATGTAAGTTGAATCGAGGCGAGGGAAGCTCAGTGGAGATTAGATACCCAAGGCCTCACCGCTATCACAAGGCGGAGCAGTGACGCATTCAACTCACAAAAACCATCATGAACTTTGAAGTGTGCTTAAAGAGCAACCAATATTTTTCGAGCGATTGGCCTGTTAAGCTCGATACCCTATAGGTCTCTTTCTAATCAGATTTTAAAGCTTGGGTTCGCGTTAGGTTTTGTTTTCCTAAGGCGGGCAAGAAGGGAGCGGTGATGAAATCCGAACCCTTATCTTGTTTAGGCCAGGCCTTGCCCTTTACTAGGAATATAAAAACAGTCTGGTTCGTCCTCAAACAATTATCACCTTAAGGAATACAGTAACCCGCTTGCAGGAGATTCGCGAGTGTTTCGATTGGACTTACCTCCCGTACCAGACGGGCGATGAACCGTTGAAGTCGACTCGGGCCACTGAATCCGTTGTCAGTGTGCGAACCCGAGGGGCCGAGATGATATCGTAATCGTCGTCCTTCCCTGCAAACAGTTTGTATTTAAGGATACCCTTCCGTAGGGTTTAAAATTAAAATAAATTGTCCAAAGTCCAGAGTCCAAATAAAAAGTCCAAAAATTACAAAAATTATGAAAAATAAAACTTATTTACAAATTCTAAAAAATAAATAAATAAAAGCTATATACAAAATAAATAAATAATAATAATAAAAATTATATCCTAAAAAAAAATATGTCTTTTTTTCTTCTTTTTTAGCTTTAAGTTTTTTTTTTTTTTTCAAGTCCTTAGTGTTCACTTCAAACCTGTAAATCAAAGACAAAAAGAAACGTAAAAAGGAACAAATAAAAATAAACAAAAAAAATAAAAATAAATAATAAATCTAAAAAAAAATGCTACCTAAACACAAATCCGCGTCGGCGGCGCCAAAAATTTGATGGTATTTCAAAAGTGATTGTAGTTGTAGTGGTAAAAAGGTTCTTTTCAGACTTGTGAAGAAAACAATTTTTCTAGATTTAAATTAAACATGCAAATAAATAAAATAGTTCAAACCTTTAGAGAAAATACCAAGACTAGGATTCCACCATTGACCAATTAAATAGTAAACTCTAAATAATATTCATGCAATTCTATCTTTAAAAATAATTCTAATATTTTCCTCAAATATATTTTTGAAGTAATAATTGTAATCACAAAGTATAAAACATCAAAAGTTTTTAAAACCCAGCATGCTTCATCAAAATAATTCACAACTATTCAATAAAAACTAATATTTCAAAATCAATTCCATGCAAATAATCAAATATTAATATTGCAAATAAATAATAAAATTAGAATTATACCAATCAATATGGACCAATGGCTTCCTCCGTCGTCTCGGCTAATGGGTTTAGCTCCTCATCCCAAAAACACACTCACAAGATGTATACATGGATTAATAGGTGTTTTTATTGATGTAAATAGTGTAGAATTGAAGTTTGTAACGCTGTAATAGTGTTACAGTGTCACTGTTACAAAAGGGAAAGAGCTGAAAATTAAACGATACTTTTCTGTTGTTGTAAAACAACGACACTATTTCTAGTTTTAAGACTGTTGAAGAATGACTGCCTCAGCAGGTCTGTTCTTCCTCTTCTTCTTCCTCCTCGAACAGCAGCAGCACTGTAACTCTCTGTAATCGCTTCTCCTCGACTCTCCTGAACTCTAAGATCTCTCCTAAAAGTTTCTAACCCTTCTATGACTTAAACCCCACTATTTATAGGCTTTGAATCACCTTGAAACTCGATCAAACTCGTTGAAAATCTCCATTATTCTCTACGGGCAGTTTGAAGAATAATCCTCTTCTTGTTGCGTTCCACCTTGTTTTTAGCTATTCTCTCGTATCAAATATCTTCTAGGACTTGGACTCAACTTATTTGAAGTATATCCCACGCAATAAAATCCCATAAATCTCTCTGACCAATCCCAAACCCTAAACAGAGAAGCCGTATCCTGTTGGGACTTTGATCAATTATTCCGACTTATACAACCCAATTGGATGGGTTTAGACGATTGCATTAGGCCTGTTATGTCTTCTAGAGTCCGTAGGTACCAAATATGCCCATTGAATATCCTTCGAAGTCGCTCAAATCTCTGCTCAAAAACTGTTGTCGCTGCTGCCTTTTTTTCCCGTCAATTTCTGTTTTGAATTTTGAAGATGACCTCCCCCTATCCAGTTCCGGTGTCCCTTTAGTACATGCCCTGAAATAGAGTGCCCCTTATCCAAATTAGAGGTTCCTTTAGCAATTCTTATGGGATGTTTTCCACACTTTTTCAGGGTTCCTCCGGGGAATTTCCGGTACACTTCTGGGGCATTTCCGGTACACTTCAACGGAGGTCCAAATGCTGCATTTTTAGCCAATTTCGCCACAAATCCTTATTCTTCCAAAAACACCTACAACTAAATAAAATAACCAAATAAGTACGATATCGAGCACTAACAATATATATAAATGAGCTATATTAGACACATAAATGCGTCTATCAACAGGATGGGTGACCTCTCGGGAAGCTGATGCTGGATAACCGCAGTAGTGCCGTTTAAAATCCCACACTGCTGGTTAACCGCAGTGGGGAAGTGTGAACAATATCGGTGTTAGTTGGGATACAACTAGAGACGGGTCTCTTGTGCTCGGATGTGATAGTATGCTAGGACGTTGAGCTAGATACTGGTATCCTAAGAGGCAAGGAACGTCTACATTATATCGAGGCATTTTCAGCACAATTGGCTCCAGAGTTGGCAGAAAACTCTGCAGTTAAGCGTGCTCTGGCGGGAGCAATCCAGGGATGGGTGACCATCCGGGAAGTTACTGCTGGATTACCGCAGCGATGCCCGTTGAAAACCCCACACTGCCGGATAACCGCAGTGGATAAGTGAGGACAGTATCGGTGGAGGGACGGGTCATTACAAATGGTATCAGAGCCGACGACGATTCACCTGCCTAGGGTGGGAATGTACGCTGGACGGGGTTTGTCCAGGTGCTTCTCATGAGGGGCGGGGAACGTCAGAGATCTGGGCTTGAGAATATATCCAGGAGCCGAGGACGGCTCCAATTTAAGATGGTGGTATTGTAATACCCCGATTTCGGCAGTGGTTGGCCGAATGAAATATAAGTAATGATTTGTCCTTACCTAACACCGAGGCCTGATGAGTACACTTGATTGAGTTGTGGGAAAAACTTCTCAGTTAAGCGTGCTCGGCCGAGAGGAGTCACAGGATGGGGACCTCTCGGGAAGCTGCTGCTGGATAACCGCAGTAGTGCCGTTTAAAATCCCACACCGCTGGTTAACCGCATTGGGAAAGTGGGAACAATATCGGTGTTAGTTGGGATACAACTAGAGACGTGTCTCTTGTGCTCGGATGGGATAGTATGCTAGGACGTTGAGCTAGATACTGGTCTCCTAAGAGGCAAGGAACGTCTACATTATACCGAGGCCTTTTCAACACAATTAGCTCCAGAGTTGGCAGAAAACTCTGCAGTTAAGCGTGCTCGGGTTGGAGTAATCCAGGGATGGGTGACCATCCGGGAAGTTTCTGCTGGATTACCGCAGGAAGCCCGTTGAAAACCCCACACTGCCGGATAACCGCAGTGGCTAAGTGCGGACAGTATCGGTGGAGGGACGGGTCATTACAATGCGAAATTCTTATCTCTTTTAATAGCACATGAAATAATATGCACATTTTAACACACTTAGAATTTGTTGAGGTGAACACAAGACTGATCACCACCAAATTCCTGCACAAAATTGATAATGTACAATTTATTGTGCTTGGATCCTCCATGATTCGTTGAGTAAAATGATTTGTGAAACACAAATGTATAGATCAACAGGCAAACCTTCTTAAGAAAGAGATATGCGTCTTGAAAAGGAAGTTATTTATCATGTAGGATTTCAGAACTTATAAAGGTTCACGCACACAAAACCTAAAATGGAATGAAAAATTCATTTTTATCTTTTTGTTTAAAGTTTTGTAGATCGAAGTTTCCAATACCATTACTTGAGACATATGGGTATCCAAGCAATATTATTCAATTTTTGATTCAAATACCTATTGTGCGAAGTTCTTATCTCTTTTAAGGGAACATGAGATAAGATGCACATTTGAACACACTTAGGTTGTGTTGAGGTGAGAACAAGATTGCTCACCACCAAATTCCTGCACAGAATTGAAAATATCCTTCAAAACAAAACATTTAGTCCGAACTCTTCTCTTTGTTTGAGAATTTACCTTAATCATCAATTTTTTAGAAGAAGAATAGTTAACTTTGTGTACCGCAGAATTGGAAATTTGAACAAGTTTAAGCGCATTTGCCAACCGACCAGCTCTTCGTTGCAGTTTGTTCACATACCTTAGTTTATGTTTGTATTTGTAACATTGTGCGAGTCTGTGACCTTTACTAGTACAATAATGACATGTCGGATTGGAGATTCTTTCATGAAATTCTTTGGCGGTTAAACACATGGTACCTGAAATAATATTACAATCCTCATTGGTATACGAAAACTCTATCACATTCTCCAATGATTTTGATGAGGAATCATCAATTAAACTATCAAGATTGATGTGAGTATTGCTAAAATTATCAAAATTGAAAATTTCACCCAAGAGTGCTACACTTGAACTTTCTTCCTATTCGGTATCATAATGATCCGAGGTTTCATCAAGTGTCGCAACCAAACTCTTGTTGCCAGTGTATTTTCTTCGATTTAGACAGTCATTGGAAAGGTAACCAAATCCTTTACATTTGAAGCACTGTGACATATCCTCATCGTCGATATCGTTAACATCTTTGTTTTTTTAGCAGAAATATGATTATGTGTCTTAGCTGACATTTGTCCCTGAAGAATCGTTTATTTCTCTTCCTAAGAAGTTCTCTAAACTGTCTTGTGATCAGAGAAACTGAGTTATTAAGATATTCATCTGAAAAATCAAAATCGGCAAGATCATCTCCAGAGTTGTGAACATTTTCACCTTTTAGGGTTTTAGTGTTTTTCAGTGCCTTGAACGCAATATCCTTTTCGGTTTTGGATTGCAGTTCATGATCAAAGATCTTCAACTTTCCAACAAGATTTTTTCTGGAAAGTGTATCAAAGTAATTTCCTTCTATGCATGATGGCATATTTCTTAGACTCGTATCTTGCTGGTATAGATCAGAGAATTTTCGTCACAATGTTCTTTTTTGGAGATAGTCTTCCCTAATTCAAAATAAGAATTAACAATACTAGACACATTTTGATTAAATTCTTCAAACGAATCCTCATCAGACATGCAGAAGTTTTCCCAGTCAGAAGTTCGGTTTTGAAGCCTAGCATATTTCTCTGGGGTATCTCATTCATATACGGTGTCTAAGATATCCCTTCTTTTTGGTAGATAGTCTTACCTAATTCAAAACAAGAATTAACAATACTAGAGATATAAACTTCTTAAATTGAATTTGGTGGATAATGCAATAAGAATTCTTCTGATATCGTGTCTTGAGTTTCTATTTACGCATGAATGAGGGGGATTAATTTTTGTCCCCCTCTTAGTCTCAATTTTGAAATGGGATTTCTGGTTTGGAATCTAATGGAAGCAATTGGGATAATGATAATGAAGAAAAGAAACATCATTTTAAGCCTTAATTGGTTCGGTTCCCAATGCATTCACACCTTTTCGGTGAGGAAAACTCTTATTCTACCCCCTGCCGTCGATTCAATTCTGTATAAATCAAATTATATCTCTTGTGACTTGTTTAATCAGATTTTTTTTATTTTGAAACTCTGTGTTGCAATAAGTGGAGGACATTCAGAGATCATTTACACACATGCTATTCATACAAGTTAACATGAATAATTTAGTTTAGTGTTACATGAGCATGATATTTGTCTCTCTCTGATCTTGGTTATACTGCTTGTCCTTTCACATGGAAAAATAAAACAACTTCTCACAGAGGAGAAGAAGTCGGTAATGACGACAATATAGGATGCACAAATTGTCTTTATGGGCCGACCGAGCGAAGTGAAGGAGAACCTTTATAAGTCCATTTTTTGTAAAATCCTAAGTCATCAATTGACAGAAAAAGATTGGATTTTGGTGTCCCAAACCATTTTCAATTAACAATGAAAGGACTAAACAACCCCTCCATGTATCTATTTATCACTAAAACTAGCGCAAATATAACACAATATGATGGGTAATCACATAAATTTATTGAGAAGAAAAAAAGGACACGGAGGTTGGAAATGTTGTAATTGTTGAGGGGAAGTTTAGCAAACTCCAGGGTAAAGTCACCTAAAGGTTGCGGGTTCGAATCCCGACCATCTTTTTTTCCCCTTTTTCGTTCTTCTTTCTTCTTCACGGTTGAAATCGAGAGAGGAGATCGAGATGGAGAAAGAAATTGAGCAGAGAAGTTTGGGTTTGTGTCGAAATTGAAGAATCATAATATGGGTTTCGAAGTGATATGACTTTGATGGAGTTGTAGAAAGGGGATCTGAGCTGTTATTGTTGATGAATTTGAATCTGTTATAGGAGATAAAGCTGCTGTGAAGAACATAGATCGAGATGTAGAAACTATGTCTGTGTCTACGGAAATTTGAGTTGTATTTGGAGATCGACATGGTTGATTGGACAGAGAATACTGGAAGAGGAGATGTAATTCTGTGAACAGTTGAGATGAACAAGAATTGGATCTGGGAAGCGGAAATTGATGATACAGTGTGTTACTGGCTTGAGGTGAAGAACAATGGCTGCTGTCAGTTAGAAATGGGTTTGGGGTGGTTTGTCAGGAAAAAAACTCTTTAAAGATCTGAGTAATGAATTAGAAGAACGTATTATTGGGTGAGATAATTGAAAATTCAAGAGGAAACTGTCTTACTTGTATGGACTCTTATTTGAAAAAAAACAATAATCTGTGTTTGTGTTTTTGTACGAAACGAGAGATATACCGACCGGGAGTCCCGACCGGTAATCCCGGCAGAGACAAGTAGTGGGGCCTATTATGCCCGCACAGTTCTCAATGCTGAGAGCGCTGCCCTCCTGCCCGTTATGTCCAGTCGGGATTTTTTCCCGGTGCCCGCTTGGTAATTAGTCTAGCAGTTCCCCCTAGAAAATTTTGGGGCCCTTTTTGTACCTTAAGCTAACTCCTATGGACTAAATTGTGCTGTTAGATTAGGCAAAAAGTGTTGGAAATCAAAAAAAAAATAAGTGTGGGAAAAAGTTAACAATGTACATGCTACTTCTCTATCGCTGTTCAACTAGCAGCTAGTTTCAAAAGCTGAACCGTTCAACACTCAAAAAGTAACCAAAAAGAGCAGAAAAGTGGTGGAAGCCGAGAGAAATCACGCAAGGAAGCCGCGAAGAATGTTGAGCACAAGACCAAAAGGCTAGAAATGGGCTCAAGAAGGAAGAATTTGTTCTTAAAGAAGAAGTGGGCTCAGAATTGTCTAAGCCCAAACTCTAACCTAAGTCCAAGACCAAGCCCAAAGCCCACCTAAGCTCCAAGCCGTCAGATTCGAGTCATCATCTCTTCATCCTACGGAGAATCTTTGCTAGACATCAAAATATGAAGCTTCTGTCAAACACTATAGCACCTAACTCCATCTTGAGCCGTCAGTTTCTTGTGTCACGTATCCTACGGTCGATACAAGCTTACTTCCTTAGTGCCGTTCGATTCAATCCAGAAGTGATCATCTAACGTCTTTCAGTCGCTGCTCATCAGATTATTGATGTTTCGCCAAACACCGTATCATCAAATATCCCATCACCTACACCAGTCGAGCCAAACACTCCCTTCCACCCAAAAACACCTTCTTCCCCGACCATTGCAGAGCTCTGCAATTTCTCCACCTCCATCACCACCACGCCCTGCCACTGCCAAACCACCTTCTTCCCCGACCATCACAGAAACACATCAATCCATCAACCTTAGCTTCTCTCTATCTCGGTCTTAGCTTCTCCCTTAGACGCTACAACCAAGAGAGACAGAACTAGGGTTCAGTCACAGTTGCAGAGAAGACCAAATTGGAGTGTTTTTCGAGTCTGCAGAGGCAATTGGAAGCATGGGTTGTCGTCAATTGGCAGAGGAGACAACAAATCAGAGCCATGGTGAGTCACAAATCGAAACCCTAATTTCACTGATTTGGGGGAAAATTTGTGTGAACCCTAATTTCGATTTTGGGTATAAATAGTTGTGTTTGGTGTTGTTGTAGGCATGCTGGATTAGCCAGTGTCAAAATTGGAAGCCTGGACTAGCCAGTGTTTCACCCAAGAGGACTGGAATAGCCAGTGCCTCAAGGGTTAGTTTCAGTTCATGTTTTGTAATTCCATTTTAGTTCAATTCTAGTTATTTCCAGCATGTTTTAATGTTTTACTTCCAGTTCATGTTCGTTTTAGTTCAACTGTTTCTAATTCTAGTTCATGTTTCAGTTCTTTTATAGTTCTTGTTTCAGTCATGTTTTAGCTCAATGCTAGGCCAGATGGAGCCTTAGTCTTAGGCCACAACTTAGTGAATTATCTTTGTAACTTGTAGTGCAATCATGCCTAAACTAGTTAGAAGCACCTAGGCTTTCACCCTCATTGGGTTGTCCCTTTAAGTAGCCAACTAGTGCTAGGGTGAAAGAGCTCTAGTCTGTTACTCTTCTTAGTGATTTGATTTGATCCCTGGGATAAATGCAGGCTGGAACTTGCATCCCTGCCCAATACCAATGGGACAAGAAACATAGAGAATTTAGGAAGCTTGGTATGAGAATTAATGGTAGAGTCAAAGCCTTATTATCCTCTTTGTTTCACTATCTTTAGCTGTAATGTTTGCCACTGCCCTTGGCTCACTGCCTTGGTTTGTTTGTCACTGTTTTTCACTTTTTCTTTGTTTCACTATCACTATCACTATCACTGTCAATCACTGCCTTGTTTACGACTTAGCTAGGAAGACTTCAACTTACACACCCTAGTCCCTGTGGAGATGACCTGTTCTTGCACATACACACTACAATGACAACTGTGCACTTGCAGTTTAACATGTAGGCCTTTCTGTCTCCCCTTATCCTTTGCTCTTGTTTCTTACACAGTCCCCAGCCTACCAAGTTTTTGGCGCCGTTGCCGGGGACTTGGCTGCTGTGTGGTTGAAGTTTTTCTTGTATCTTACTTTTCTGTTCTTCATAATTAGTTTAGTTGATGTGCATTGCTGCTGTGTGGCTTTTTCTTCTGCTGTGTAACTTTTTCTTTTTCTGCCATGTCCCTGTGTAGTTCCCCTGTGTAGCCTCGCTTGCTGTGCATTTAGTGTAAGCATGTAGCATATTCATCTTGCATATCCTAGCTAGTTCTTGCTGTTCTTAGCTAGTTCTTAGCTTGTTCATATACTTGTCGTTCTTAGTTTGCTCTTAGCCTGCTCTTAGCTTGCTGTTCTCAGCTTTTCTTGCATACTTGCTTTTCTTCTTACTTCCTGTAGCTCTCGTAACCTGCTGTGTATGCAGCTTTGCAGTTGAACTGCCTCATTGTCTGTTGCTGACCTGAGTTCCTGTGGTGCTGCTGGAGCTGCTGCTGCCTGCTCCTGCTGCTGCTGCCGGAACTGCTGGTGCTGAGCTGCTGCCTGCTCCTGCTGCTGCTGCTGAACTGCTGGTGCTGAGCTGCTGCTGTCCAGGCTGCTGCTGAACTTGCTGTTCAGGCCTGCTAAGTGCTGTTGCTGCCTAGGCCAAGGAGGAAGAGCAGTTGGGCTGAAGAAACCAGCCAAGCATACAACCCATTTACTGGGTTTGGTATTCTTTTCCCTCTCAAACTAAATCGCTGGGCTTTGTAAAAATTTCTGAACTTTTAAACCCAATTAAGACTTGTTTTTAAACTGTGGGTTTCAACTAGGGGTGAGCAACGGACGGTTGCGGATTAGGGGTCACCCGCAACCAAACCGTCAAAGTTGCGGATCTGGGAATTCAAACCGTGACCGGCCCAATCACCCGCGGATTTGCCCTCTGCGGATCAGCGGATTTTGCGGGCCGGTTGCGGATTAACCGTGGATTTGATCACAAGACATAAAAAAAAAAACTAAGTACAGAAAGAGTACTAATTCAGTAATTCAAAAGCAAAAGAGTACTAATTCAGTAATTCAAAAGCAACAAAGGACATAAGATAGTTAACAGTTAACACAAAAGAGTACTAATTCAAATGCAACAAGTATGGTGCAAAGCCATATGAATCTCTGATGCCAAAAACTGAAAAAGAGACCTTGGATTCGAGTACTAGTTTATTCAATCCATGATAGATATGTCTGGAATTTCCTGCAAGATTTCTGACGCATCTGTAAAATGAGGAGGAGTTATAGATAATCAGTAAACACTAAATTTAGGCATCATTATGATCATAAGTTCCTAATTTGATTTGATATATCATAAGCCGAAGGAACCAATGTCACAAACAGATATAAGGCAGCAATAAACAAGAAGAAACAAAAACCAATCATCATTGGTTAGTAAAGACAACAATGTATAATATTTTGTTGATTTTATCCACTGCCCAATACTTTTCATATTTAAGAACCATCCAGTCAGCCATGTCAGACAATAACACATTACCATTCTTAACCCATTCTTGCAATACGTCATTAATACAAATTACTTCGTCGAGGAATAAATTAGACGTGACATAAGTTGATCCAGAAAATTTCAATGTAGCATCATAGAAAGTTTTTAGCAATCTAACAAATGCACGAGTTGTTTCCCAATCAGAAGCAACGGGCCATACCTTAGGAACTGCTGGTACGTTTGTTTTACCTCTTGTTGGTGGTCGAGGGGGATTAAGAAATTTATCCGCATACCCTAATTCTTCAAATTGGTAGAAGGCCTCCTCATATTTTTCAGCTGCACTCAACATATGGTAAGTAGAATTCCATCTAGTCTCGCAATCCAAGCTAAGAAATTTGGTGATGTTAATCCTCCGTTGTTCAGCGCATTCTTTAAACTTCTTCAATCTTTCTGCTGATCCTCTAACGAACTTAACGGCCTCGCGTATCCTAGAAATAGATTCATTATACAAATCCATACCGTCTTTAACCACTAAGGCAAGGATATGTGCTGCACATCTAAGATGCATGTGCTCTCCTCCCAAAATTGCAGCCTTCCAACCCACAACTCTCTTGGACAAATAAGCAACTGCTTCATTGGTAGAACTAATATTATCAACCGTCAAAGTGAATACCCTTTCAGTCCCCCACTGTAAAAGACAAGATGCAACTGTTTTACCTAATTCCAGACCAGTATGATCCGTAACTGGACAGAAATTCAATATCTTCTTCTTTAACACCCATTTCTCATCAATATAATGACCTGTCAACACCATGTAGCTCATGTTTGTAACTGAAGTCCACGTATCAGTGGTGAGACATAACCTTCTACCATACTTTTTAAATTCAGCTTTCAATTTGTGGTACTCACTTAAATACATCTTCATGCAGTCTTTAGCTTCAGTAAAACGAGAAGGAACATCAAACCTAGGTTCTAGTTGATGACAAAATTCTAAGAAGCCTTCACGCTGTATAAACATAAAAGGTAATTCATCTTTGATGATCATTCTGGTGAGGGCTTCTCTGCATGCATCTTGGTCAAACGAGTGATTCACAACGGAACGAGTCTCACCATTATCACTTACTTGAAAGGCTAATTGATGTTGTCCAGGTGGAGTGTAGTTAGGACACCTTCTTTGCTTTATATGGTTGTTCATGTTTGTTGTTCCATGAGAGTTAGAACCCCCTATATCGTCTTTACCCCATGAAAACTTCCTTTTACAATGCTTGCACTGAACTTTAGGTGGCTTAAGATCAAGACGCTTATCAAAATGTTGCCAGCAGTCTGATTGCTTCTTACCAGACGCTTTCGGAGGCTTTGAAACTTCAACTAGAGATGATGGTGTAGCTGTAGATATGCTCTCGACGGTTGCCGGGTTAACTGTAGCCATGCACTCATCAGGATCGTCAACAGGAATAGAAGGTCCCTCAGTACTTGAAGCCATCTGCTAACAAATTTAACACATTAGGTAAATGAACACAACAAGGAAAACACATTCTAAGAGATTAAGTCAATTGATCTGTATATAGAGAAATATTGTAGTCTTTGATAGAGAAGTGTGGTCAAGCAAGTAAGCTCATGAAATAGTAGATCAAGGTAAATAGACAGTGCTCTCAGATTCTCCTGTTCATACCCATTGACAATAGATATTGCAACATCATTATCGGTACAGTCACAAACTTTACTTTTAGTATAACCTAACAAAATTCATTCAAATAACAAACCCTAATCTCCATTCAAATAACAAAATTCATTTTCAAACCAAAAATTAGTAAACATAAACTGAATTTTCATTAGTAAACAAGGGTTGTGTTTCATTACCTCACTTGTTTATCAATCAAGTCAACTGCAACTAAATCTCGTTGAAGGTATATTCTTCACTTCACCATTTTCTGAAACTAAATCTCTGCAACATGAAAGAGACATTGAAAATTAATACCGAAGAACCAATGACGAAGAAATTGATTGAATCCTAACATACAATCGATTTGGGGGAAAAAAAATCAAAAAACATTATTTCTCTGTAATCAAAACTGAAGTTAATATTGAAGTTAATCGTTACTTACTTCTCTGAATCAAAACTGAAAATTCCGGATTTCTCTGTAATCAAAATTAAACCTAATCGAAGAAGAATCGAAGATAGGAAGGAGAGGAGACTAAGAGGTCTGTTCGGTTCCTCTCGAAGAAAAAAAATCCATTAGGGTTTACAAATGTAAAGATGTTTATATATAAACATCCAACTTCCCATAATATCCTTAATACATTTACTAAATTCCATAATTGTCCTACGGTGTGGTTAATCCGCGGATTTGAGATTGCACCCGCAACCGTAACCGCACCGCGTGCGGATTTGAGATTGCACCTGTGTCCGGTCCATAACTCTAGCGGATTGGTTTTCACCCGCAAATTTGCGGACGGATACGGATAAAAACCGCGGTTATAGTTTTTATGCTCAGCCCTAGTTTGAACCCTGAAATGTGAATTTCTGAACTGTGGGCTTGACCCAAAACAAAAATTTGTAAAACGTTTTCAAAGCCCAATTGGGCCTAATCTTTTGGCTAAACTACCAGCCCAAAACCCACCTCAAACTGAAGCTGGGCTTGCTTCTGAATTTTGGGCTTGACCTAAATTTAAAATTTGAAAAAAAAAAACAAATTCCAAGCCCAAGTGGGCCTCGTACTTTGAATCTCTGAGAGCCCAACAACCAAATACACAACTGGGCTCCTAAACCCAGTTTGTGGGCTTATTCTAACTGTTTTTTTGGGCTTGATTAATTTGTTTTTGAGCTTGTTTAAATCTGTTGTGAGCTAGTTTGAATTAAACTATAGGCTTGTAATTGAAAACTGAACTCTGGGTCTCAACAAACTGAAAACCCACCCTTTTCCCTAAAAACCAAAGAATTTCTTTCTCCCATAAAAATCAAAGTTTTCCAAATGTTTCCCTAAAAACCAAAATTTTTCTTTTTCCCGTAAAAACCAAATGTTTTTCATTCCCGACCAAACCAAATGTTTTCCATCAAAACCAAATATACGGTATAATTTTCTTGTATATAATCCAGTAGATAAAAATTTTAAATCCTAAGCTTCTTTTGTACATATTTTGCTAATCCATTGTGCTTTCACTTAAGTTACTGTTGGATTCTTGCCTTGAATAACGGAGTTCTAATCTTGCTTTCACCGACATCCGGGTATTTTCTTTCCTTTTTGTCTACTCAACATGATCCTCTTCGTATGTTGTATTACAATTTTGTTCATCTTTTGAAACATTGAGGAAAATGTTTAGTTTAGGTTTGGGGGTATAGAGTAGATATCCTGATAACATGCTATAATTGAAAACAAAACTCCTTCTTTTTGGAAAAAAAAATTGAAAAATGAAAAAATTAAAAAAAAAAATGGAGCTCATTTACCTTGAAATGTTGATTCCTGTGCATATATGTTAACATAGGGTTCTTAGTCTAGATGATAAGGCACCCCTGATTCTAGCACAATTCACATGATGATAAGAACTTTGCACATGCACGATCTACTAATACATGTTTAGCCTCGGGTAGGTGTTTTATCGGTTAAGTAGACTGTCAATCATCTAGAATACTGAATGAGACTTGACTATCTTGTTCTTTGGTTGGATGGGATAGAAGTTGGAGGTTACGTTAAGAAAAGCAACCATTGAATTTGACCGGGTGCATCGAAAAGGGCTACCTCTTGCTAAGTGTCATATAATTAACTTTTTGTCTTTTTGTTCATATATCAAAAGTGTTACCATGTTGTAAATATCTCAAGTTCAAAAAAAAAAAATCAGAAAGATCTCAGAAAAATACAAAAATATCAAGTATTTATTCCATGTTTTGTCATGTTAAAGACAATGTTTCTCTCTTACCTAAAAATAAAAGAGAGTAGTCAATGTAAATAAGAGTCATTTTTTTGTTGTTTATTGTAATAAGCAAGGAGGGTGCAACCATCGATGTATAACGCGGGTAAACTGAAACATCACCAACTCTTGGGGTGAACATTCAAAATTCTCGTAAAGCCGGACAGCTAGCTTGGCTTTGAATTCTGTTCTTAGCCTAAAAAACTATCTCTTAGCGATTGGCAGTCATAACTTCTGATGATTCTTAACATGTGTAGATACACTTTACACTCTTAACACATGTCTTTAGTTGTTATCAGTGCTAGGATTGTGCCTTAGTAGCTAGACTGACATATCCATTTTGCTGTGAGCTTAAACTATCATGCACATGTCACATTTCATGGAATCTGAGCTTATATTTTGTCCTAAGGTTTTGTGGGTACATCTCTGGTAAACCCTCACGAGACTTCAACTCGTCCACTAGGGACACTTAGTGGTTTAAAAGGCTTAGTGCATACGCTAAATGCATTCGAGAGACCAGCGACAGTGGTATAGTTAGGATTTCCTTAGTTTTGTTTTACTTGAGGACAAGTAAAATTCAGGTTTGGGGGTATTTGATGAGTGTCAAATATTGTATATATTTGCACCCTTTTTATTGTCAATTAACTCATCTTTTGTGCTTTAAAATTAGATATTATCCCATATTCTGTATTTTACTCTCCTCAGGAATAAATACTTAAAACTGTTTAATTTTGTATTTTTAGGTTCTAAATAAAGTTTGGATCGAATTACGGAGCGAAAAGAGCAGAAAAGTGGTGGAAGCCGATAGGAATCACGCAAGGAAGCCGCGAAGAATATTGTGCACAAGACCAAAAGGCTAGAAATGGGCTCAAGAAGGAAGAATTTGTTCTTAAAGAAGAAGTGGGCTCAGAATTGTCTAAGCCCAAACTCTAACCTAAGTCCAAGACCAAGCCCAAAGCCCACCTAAGCTCCAAGCCGTCAGATTCGAGTCATCATCTCTTCATCCGACGGAGCATCTTTGCTAGACATCAAAATCTGAAGCTCCTGTCAAACACTATAGCACCTAACTCCATCTTGAGCCGTCAGTTTCGTTGTGTCACGTATCCTACGGTCGATCCAAGCTTCCTTCCTTAGTGCCGTTCGATTCAATCCAGATGTGATCATCCAACGTCTTTCAGTCGCTGCTCATCAGATTATTGATGTTTCGCCCAACACCGTATCATCAAATATCCCATCACCTACACCAGTCGAGCCAAACACTCCCTTCCACCCAAAAACACCTTCTTCCCCGACCATTGTAGAGCTCTGCAATTTATCCACCACCACGCCCTGCCACTGCCAAACCACCTTCTTCCCCGACCATCACAGAAACACATCAATCCATCAACCTTAGCTTCTCTCTATCTCGGTCTTAGCTTCTCCCTTAGACGCTACAACCAAGAGAGACAAAACTAGGGTTCAGTCACAGTTGCAGAGAAGACCAAATTGGAGTGTTGTTCGAGTCTGCAGAGGCAAGTGGAAGCATGGGTTGTCGTCAATTGGCAGAGGAGACAACAAATCAGATCCATGGTGAGTCACAAATCGAAACCCTAATTTCACTGATTTGGGGGAAAAATCGTGTGAACCCTAATTTCGATTTTGGGTATAAATAGTTGTGTTTGGTGTTGTTGTAGGCATGCTGGATTAGCCAGTGTCAAAATTGGAAGCCTGGACTAGCCAGTGTTTCACCCAAGAGGACTGGAATAACCAGTGCCTCAAGGGTTAGTTTCAGTTCATGTTTTTAATTCCATTTTAGTTCAATTCTAGTTATTTCCAGCATGTTTTAATGTTTTACTTCCAGTTCATGTTCGTTTTAGTTCAACTGTTTCTAATTCTAGTTCATGTTTCAGTTCTTTTATAGTTCTTGTTTCAGTCATGTTTTAGCTCAATGGTAGGCCAGACGAAGCCTTAGGCTTAGGCCACAACTTAGTGAATTATCTTTGTAACTTGTAGTGCAATCATGCCTAAACTAGTTAGAAGCACCCTCATTGAGTTGTCCCTTTAAGTAGCCAACTAGTGCTAGGGTGAAAGAGCTCTAGTCTGTTACTCTTCTTAGTGATTTGATTTGATCCCTGGGATAAATGCAGGCTGGAACTTGCATCCCTGCCCAATACCAATGGGACAAGAAACATAGAGAATTTAGGAAGCTTGGTATGAGAATTAATGGTAGAGTCAAAGCCTTATTATCCTCTTTGTTTCACTATCTTTAGCTGTAATGTTTGTCACTGCCCTTGGCTCACTGCCTTGGTTTGTTTGTCACTGTTTTTCACTATCACTATCATTATCACCGTCAATCACTGCCTTGTTTACGATTAGCTAGGAAGACTTCAACTTACACACCCTAATCCCTGTGGAGATGACCTGTTCTTGCACATACACACTACAATGACAACTGTGCACTTGCAGTTTAACATGTAGGCCTTTCTGTCTCCCCTTATCCTTTGCTCTTGTTTCTTACACAGTCCCCAACCTACCAATGCACAACCTTGATGTGCGAACATCAAAGAAAATCCCACATTCCTTTTGTGGGTCGCGGTTCATAAACGGGTCCAATCCCATTAGTGAGCTTATAAAGAAGAAGTACGTGTACCTTCTTTTTCCTCCCATCAGTCCGCCTACGTGAACTTTCTAGGGTTCATGATATTCCTCCATTAAATCTTCCTTTGAGGAAAATAAAACAAAGGGGTGGTCAAAGTTCATTCCAAGTAAGTGATTTCCTCTTGTTTCTTTCCAATTTCTAGATCTAATGATGAATTTCAAGGTTTCAAAAAAAACTTCAAAAAGTTTAGGTTCCTCTAGCATGAATCTTCCTTTAGACCAAAACTCTGTTAGAATTAGATTTGTCAATGATTCTTGTGCTAATGTTTTTGAAAGGATTTCATCTATGGGTTTTATTTTAGAAAAGAAATTTGATTCATGTAGTGGACATAAAGAGGATTTAGTTTTCTTTGAAAAATTCAATCTTGGAAACATCTTTGATGGTCTTGGTCAAGGATTTTATACTCTCACAAGAATTTTATATGCCAACATTCATGATGTTGATCTCGAAAAATTTGAATTCAAAACCATGATAAATAGAGAAAGAATTCTTGTTAATAGAGAATTGATTTCGAAGATCACCAAAATTTTATTGGGAAATGTTCATCTACCTAGGCCAAGTGATGAACGACCATCGCATGAAGACATCTCTATTGGTCTTTGTGCTAAGAAGGTTGCTTGGGATTAAGGGAAATTTCCTACTAATGTTCTTATTGTTCTTAGTGTGGCCTTGATGGCTTTCGGAAAACATGGTATCTCTAATCTTTGTCCCTCCATAATTGAGATCTCTCGGTGGAGTCGCGAGTTTGCGGAATTAGTTTATTTCCTTGAATTGGGTGTTCCGAGTCTCAATATTTGTGGTTTTATCATCTTACAAATGACTTCGATGACTTCACCCAACAAGAAGTTAGGTTACCCTTGCTTGATTAGTCAAATTTTCCGTGAACGTGGTTTTGATTCAATTGGAAATTTTCTTGGGGTTCCCAAACTCGTTCGTCCCTGTATTTTCAAACATATAAGGGAGCATGTGTGCAAAAGACAAAGAGATGATTCCCTTGACAATTTTTGAGATCCTACCACCTTGAGTCTTCTTCAAAAAATTCACAAGGGTGTGTGTAAGGTAAATTCAAGGGTGAAGTGCGTGCAAGAACAATTGTCATTGGTTGCATCTAAGTTTCCCGAGATCAAGGAAGAATTGAACATAATTCAAGCATCTTGGAGTGTTTCCGATGATGAAGATGATGAGTAAATTGTTGATTTTATTCGTCTAATAAATCTTCCTTTCTTGTTTTATTTAGAATAATAACTAGAGTTTGGAATAGCCATTATTGTGATTACACATAGCTATGTCCAACGTTTTCATCTTCATATTTTTAGGTTTATTTGTTTAAATTATAAAATTTGGAAGATGATTTTTGCAGTATTAATCTTTATGGTTTTATATATTGCAATTTGTTATGAGATATGTGTGTTTGCGTTCGTGAACTATGATTGTCATATACTTTGTCAAAAAGTTAAGTCTTTCGTATGTCGATATGCATGTATTGATAAAAGTGAATGAACTTTTGACATTACAAAATTTAATGCCTTTTATGTCATATTTTGATGGAAGAAAGGATAAAACTTTTGTTTACGATGATTATGTCTATTGTATGTCATTGTGAAAATAGTGATGGAAAATAGAATGAATCCTTGTTTATTCCGTAGTATTGGTCTTCCATGATCCACATTTTATGTATATATTGTGCTGCTCCGTAAGTTCTCTTATGTTGAGCATTTCCGATTATATTAATCATGGGTTTTCTGTGGTTGATTTAATTGAGTATTATTTGGATTCAAATTCATATTCGTATTGATTTGTTATGTCCAAAGAAATCCTTCTTTTATCGTGAAAGTAAGGTCGCTCTTGTTGTTCTTTCGGGAATGACATTTTATGGGGGAGAGTTCTTAATTGAACTTGTGCTTAATTGCCAAATCTTTGTGGGGAGTGCGACTGTGGAATATTACAGGAGTTATATTGTATCTTTATTATCTCCTTGATGAAAGCATTTAGCTTTGGCTATATGATTGCATCTAAAAAGTTGATATGTGCTTGATTTTGGTCAGGAAATGTATCTATGGAAATTTCATTAAGATCCCACTAGTTTTCGTACCTTTGCCAGTTCTATTGACAAAATGGGAAAGAATTAATGTGTAGTTCACACTACAAATACATATGGTTTTCGGATCATTATGTAAGGGGGAGTGGTTTCCATGTGAGATGGAGTATTGACTAAGGGGGAGTGATACGTATCACCATAGTATTGTTGTCGAAGTTGTGATGCAATTGAACTTTGATGTTGTGTAATAATACCATGACACTGTGTAATAATGATTGACAATTCTTGTTCTCATTATTATGGATGCGGATTTTCAACAACGATGATGCTAAACTTACAGCCTTTGGAATCATTGGAGTACTTGGAAGTGATGAAGATTTCGAGAAATGTTGAAGAACCAAGAAAATCAGGCATGTGGAAGAGAAGCTACACAATTTTATTTATCTATTTTTGTATTCCATATGTATTGATAGTTTTTCACTAAAATTGACAAAGAGGGAAATTGTTAGAGAACTGCTTGGTCAAACTCGCACGTTTTGCTATCTCAAGCATGTTTGTCAATGTTAGTGATCAAAACTATAAGTCTTGATTTTAGTCTACTATTAGCTAAGTCTCGGACTATGATAGAAAGTGTAGTTGTTCTCAAGACTCCATGGTGATCATCATACAAAGACGAAGAACTACTCAAGGAACTTGTGGAACTTCATCGACTAAAGGGTATGTGGAAACTTGAACTTATCTATCACTTAAAAGTCTATCTACTCTATCTCCTATCTTAAGACTAAAGTCGTTTTTATATATAAACTATGATTATACACATTTACTGTTTCGAGCCGAGTTTATCTCGCTTATCTATTTCTCGAAATAAGTGTTGGTAAGCTTTCTCTTTGACCAAGTTCATCTTTACTAGTGACGAAAGTCATGTTAAGTTTCAATCACTTGAAAATGTCTTTGAAGAAAAATGGTTTGTGAATAACAACTATATAACGTCCTCTAAGAATGTTTCAATGATTGAAATGAGAGTTTAGATTATATAACCATGGAAGGATATAAACATTGTGTGGTAACACATATGTGTGTAAGTCCTTATTCCTTGAACAAGATTATGCGTACCAAGTCTGCATACTGTTGGAAGTTATCATCCTGAGAAATTTTGATGGAGTTTGTAAACTAAAAACAAACTTATTCTGGGTACTTAAGTCCGCGTACTTAAGTTGGTTATTTTCTAAAAACGATTATTTGTGAACTTAAACTTATATAAACTAAGGAATGCATAATTACAAACCGTGTCTATAAAGTTCATGAATTGATTCGAGTGAATCAAATCGTTTTTGTTTCAATTGTGTCTATTATAAAGATCTAAGCAATTGAATAACTCTCTAAACTAGTTCATTTGAGTCATTTGAACTAGTTATGGTAAAGAAGAATATCGTTGATATGAAAGTGCTCATATGGCTAACCATCTGGTTAACTACTGTGAACCAACTAAATGTACATGTTTGGGTACGTTTACACAAACTTAAAAACGTGCATTTAATTTGTGTGTAACAAGCTAAGTTTCGATCTAAAGGTTGAAAGATATTAGCTTTAATCTAATCAGGTTTTCATGTAACGGTGAAAATTGAATGCTTTGTTGCCAAGGTAACTTAGATTGCAAACCCTGGTTTGGAAGACTATATAAAGGAGAACTCTAGAAACTGGAAAACCTTATCCTCACACCTCTTGTGTGATATTTGTTGTATAAGCTAGAGTCGATTCTCCTTTAACCTTAGGTTTCTATTGAGACCTTGTAGGTTAACGACTTGAAGACTTCATTGGGATTGTGAATCCAGACCAATACTACTTTCTCGTAGTTGTGTGATCTGATCTTGCTGTTTCTATCGTACTGAGTATAATCGTAAAGATTGGCCTGATATTGATTTCTCAGATATGCAAGATATAAAAGAAGTCACAAACATCTTCGTCTCATCGTTTGTGATTCCGCAATATCTTCTTTCTTTAGTCGATTAAGATTATTGTGAGGTGATTGATAATATTAGGATGTTCTTCGGGAATAAGTCCGGGTTATCAATTGGTTCCTGTTCACATTAATTTATCAAAAGAAAGAACAAAACTCATAGGTATTTTTGTGGGAGACATATTTATCTATTACCGTAGACTTTTCTGTGTGATATAGATTTGTTTATTAAAGTCTTTGACTTTGGGTCATAACAACTCTTAGTTGTGGGTGAGATCATCTAAGGGAATCAAGTGCGTAGTATCCTGTTGGGATCAGAGACGTAATGAGCGCAACTGTACCTTGGATCAGTGTGAGATTGATTGGGGTTCAACTGCAGTCCAGACCGAAGTTAGTTTTTAGTAGAATAGTTTATGTAGCGTTGAATCGATCAATTGGGAAATCCAACCTTTGTTTTTTGATTGAAATTGATTGATCCTTGAACCTTAGTCTTTGGTACCATTCAAGTGATGTCTTTTGTATTCAATTAGACTCACATATTTCTATTTGCTTGAGTAAGTATTGAGTCGAGAAAGAGATATATAACTCTTTGATGTACTTTTATTAATATTGAGTCTGACTGTCTAGTTGATTCTCTTAAAATTATATTGGAGTTAGTCCATACAGATTGCTAATCGAAATAATTGGGTGTGGTTGTTGTACCCCCGCCTTTTCAGTTATGTAGTTGTTTGACTTTCAATTTTCTTGTGTGCTTATCATTTGGAGTCTTTGGAAAACGTATAATAGGTTTTTCGTGCATAATGTCGACATAATAATGGGAGAATTTGTACATATATGGAAGTTTGTCAAGTTATTCAGAATTCGGCAACATGCATAAATAAGTAAAGAACTTTTCACACTCAGATAATTTTTATAGATGAATGCTTGCAATAAAAAAACATGGGATGATCCGCTGAGCAGTGCACATACATGATAATTTGGAAAAATTCATATGAAATGTTAAATTTTTAATTATCAAAATTAAAAGAGTGCTTTAATAGTATCTTAAATAGTTATAATAATAAAAATATTTATTTGTGCAATATGTTCATATTAATTTCTCAAAGGGTATTGGCCATCTAATTTATCATATTAATTACTCAAATTCTCATAAGACTTTGTATATCAATGACCTATCAGGTAAAATATAGTCTTACCGAGATTTAGGAATCCCAAGTGAAGTCTTCAAATTAGTCGTAACCTAGTTATGTTTCATGGAGAAACCTAAGTATGACTCTATTCGCAACTAGTATACATCGTGTACGGATTGAGATTATACTTTGCAGAGAGTCCTCTATTTATAATGATGAAACATGCTAGATTTCTTAAGTTCCAAGAAATTATTTCTTGTGCTAACAACAAGCTCGTGAACTAGTTTTCATGCTCAAGAATTAATTTAAGCCCAAGCAAACTAAATTTCTCAACATAGAATGCTTCCAAAGAATGGAAACCGTGTAAGCATATGAGAAGTTTTGCTTGTAATACAAAGAAGAATGTGCACCCATATATTTTTCAACCAAAGAACCGTGCACAAATACCCAAGTATGGTTCGTGAAATATCAAGCAAGGTTGGAGTTCGATGACACCAAAAAACAAATCACTTCGCGAACTAAGAAAATTGGTTTGCAAACACAATAAGTTTGAAGTGTCCAGGAACATACCCAAAAGTATATAGTTCGCCAACACAATAACAAACTTCAGAAAACATAACATCAAAAAAAAAATAGTTAGCAAACTAAAAACCAGTTTGTGAATAAACAAGTTGACGTTTTTAAGCTTATATTTTCACATACATAGTTTTTTGAACAATGAAAATTATTCTCAACCTCAAAAGTGATAAGAAATATGAACATCCAATGCTTAAGTTGATGTCTTCTTCTTCGTGATTACTCATATACTAAAGCCATATGACATTGTCTCAGAAGATATATAGAATTGTAGAAATAATCGATAAATAGGATAATCAGTCTTCACATAAATTTTTTGATGAAGTTCTCGTACATGTCTTCGTTGTTCTACAGTTTTCGATATTCGAGGGTATTCAATAGTTTCTGATACTCAACCAGCATGCTCTAATCCTAAGTCGGGACTGATTTTAGTATACTATAAATCAAGATATAACTTTGGCCATCTAACACAGACAACAATCTTGACATACCAATACTTGTGGGTTCAGCCGAGCGATGCTCTAACATGGATCTTGATTTCATATAGTAAATAGTTGATGTTTTGGCCTTTTCCAGTTCGATGATTTTTGTTGTAGTATACTTTTTTAGTTAATCGTAATGTAAAATTTATGCTGGGATTTTCTGCAAAAATTCCTCAACCACCACGATCTTAGTAATGGCACAACCTCTAGGAATAACCACGATTTTAGTAGCAGAAACATTCTCCATGCTTATGGTAGCCAGAACAAAAACAAACAGTCAATGGAAAAAAGTTTGCTAGAGTCTAACTCACAAAACTTTATTTCACCTCATAATCCGGATCAAGGTACCATCATACTTGCTAAATATGATCGACAAAATCAGAGGCCTCCTGAGATCCATTCTGGATCATGCAGTCCACCACATTTATAAAGAGGCCAACCATATAGCTGATGCACTAGCAAATCAGACGGCAAACATATATAAGTCATTCCTTTTAAGATTACATGTAATTGATGACTCCATTGGTCGTAACGTACCCACGCTAATCTATTTTTAGTTTCGATCAATCTAATATCTTCAAGAACAACAACAACAAATGATCAATATTGATATTTTCAAATTTTATATGAATTTACCGGGAAAGAAGACATCTAAATTTGTTTGAAGAAAATTATTTAATACATTAAATTCTAATGTTGTTATATAAATTTTACAAAAGTATATGGCAATAACTAAATACGAAATTCACTTGGGTTACATACAACCAAGATTTTAATTCTTAAAAGTTATATATATATATATTTGACTAACAGAAACTAAAATTTGGATCATATCTCGATTTGTGCATGCCATCCTTGCACATGGACCATGCTAATCTTCTCTGTATCGTTCCAATATTTTCGAAAAAAATTTAGATTAACAAAACACAGCCTAAAAAGGTAAAATCAAAGTCCTAAACATAATCCAAAAATAACTGATCATTTTTTATGGTTATCATAACCATAAGATTTTAATTAGGATTTTTTTTCTTCTTAACTAAAATCACATATTATTATTCCAACCCTGATCATAATAATTATTCTGTGTGTAATCTAGGAAGATCTAGGCTGAACCTTGGCAAGGTGAAGATTAGTTCGGAGAACTTCTGGTACTGAAGTTTTTGCACAAGGTTAACGAACCACAGTGATAATAATTTGAATATAATCAATGGGTGTTCAAGTAAAGCACCGTGTAGGGTATAGGCTACAGTTTTTTCGGACGAACGAAAATTGATGCATTCATGATCTATGGTTGTACCAAGGTTGGAAGATTGCAAAGTCATGGACTCATAAAAACAAATGATAATATATGGAGTATATAACTTGAGGAAACAAAGTGAGGTCTAGCAGTGGAAGATCTGTTGGATTATATTCTCTATTTTGAGAGGAGTTGGTGTCGATTATTTGAACAAGTTTCTTTAGGAAAGAGAACCTAAGATGAAGATGACTATCTATCGTGATCTGATCAAAAAACATTTGAAGGTATATTACAAATATTTTAGTTCAACCAGTCTATCAATAGAAATTTATATTAGGGCAAAACAAACAACAACATGATCTTGGCTTGTATATAAAACAACTGTAAAAAATTATTACGGTTTCATTTAGCTAATTACATAAATAAGGAAGTTGTATTTAGTTATGGTTGCATTTAACCCAATTGAAGGTTGCATTTAGTCACTGCCATAGTAGATGTAATTGGAAAGCATTACGAGGTACTTAGATAGCTAATGACATCCTAGCGCTTCAAAGAAAAAAAAATCAGTCGAAAGAAAAAATAAAATTTAGGCCCTAATAATGTGAGGCTCTGGGAAATAGCCTAGCTGGCTTGGTCTACACCAGGTGTGTCTATATCAAAGATGTTTCATAGAAAAGTCATCTTATTAGTTTCCATAATAATTCAGTTTTTAAAGAGTTCTAAACAATGTTCTTGATCAAGATTCCTGCTCCAAAACTTTTTGTAGTATTCTTGATAAGTGAAATTCCTGAAATATGGAGGAAGATCCACTTTGGGTTGCAGGAATAATTGTTGCACAGTTAGCTGGACATAAAAATGATGCCACTTATACTCGCTCCTTGCCAGAGTTCACAACGGCTCGATGCCAAATGCTTTTATATCTTCCATTGCTAAGTGCCTGCAATTATCCATCATTTTCTTATTTGTTAAAGAAACCATGCAGTTGGTTTTCCTTTTTTATCTTTAAAGATATCATTCATTGTTTACCTGTAGTTGGTCACCGATATTGATAACGAAAGCGCCAGGGTGTGTATTTACTGCCATCCACTTATCATCTTTGAAGACTTGTAAGCCTGAGACTTCTCCATCTTGAAGAAGGATGGTGAGTGCATTTGGGTCAGTGAGCTGGAAGACCATAAGTAAGGTCAGGTTGAGGACAAGGTGGATAGTAGTTTATGGCCATATGTTGCTCTTGATCTCCCAACATATTCTCTATGCAATCTCCTTGTAACTCTAAGCTTTCTGATATTGCTTCCAGTAGTCTAAAACCAAGTGCTCTAACTTCTTTGCAGTATGTACTCACAACATCCCTATATAGTTAACCAGATCAAAAGATTCATATTAGCCCTTGAAAACTTTAATTAATTAGCATACCTTTGTTACTTTGTAAGGCTAACCCCTATGGTCTTATAATCTAGCAGCTAGATTGGTCATCCACGTCAGCTAGGGTAACCTTCGAAGTCCTATGGAATGGCTAATCTGGCATCTAGAATTGGTATCCCCTTTATAAATCATGAAAATAAAGCTATTAGATTTTACCTCGATTATCTTTCTTTATTTTAAAGATAAAAACAAAAATAAAATCGCTAGTATAAGGACCCTACCTACCCAATAAGTTATTATATAAGTTAGGTGTATCCAATACCTTTGCCTGTCGGTGAGACGGAGATTATATGTTCGCTCAATTTTGAGGTGTAATATTAAACCTGTGCTTGATTATAATTTGCTCTATACCCGCTACGTTTGAACACCTCTAAGCCTAACTATTTTGTTTGGTTTTTGTTTTTAGTTTGCTCGTATGATTGTGGACACTCTTAGACCTTTATTTGTTGTAATTTTCATATGTGAGTCTAATTAAGACCCTTTTCCTAAAATTCATGCCTAATAATCAAGGTTAGATCATGTATTTTAAATTTAGATAAACATAAACAATGACTAGGTATCATCCCGGCCTACGGCCGGGGCTCAATCTCTTTGAATGGTTTTAGTTGTATGATATGTAATTACGTTTATTCTTCTGTAACTTCTAATATTATTCGATATAATATACTTAAATATATTAAAAAGAAATACAATCAACACAAATGCAGAGATTAATTACTCGAGCAATTAATGGATTTGAGTCACCTGACAATAATTTTTTTTTGTTGTTGTTTCTAAATATCATATTTGATCAAAATATATGTTTAACTAAATTTAAAAGTCTAACAAATATCTTACATCAAGCGATAGAGCCTAAAAATTAGCTTGGGCCTACGACCCTGCTTTTTAATTAGTCGTGTCATATCAGTCTCGCCCTTTAGGAATCTATTAAAATTACAAAACTAAAAAATTAATAATTGTATATGGATGGGTTGGAATCTGGTACCCGTGAAAAACCACCTCCAATCCATTGGACTCATGAAAAAGCACCAGTAGTCTGCAGACCCTAGCAATTCACAAACCTTCACCTATCATCCCTAACCTTCAAAAATTAATGTTGATAGCAGAATATTTTTTTTTTGTTAGGAATGACATCTTGAATTATTATTTTTTTGCTGCGGAAGATTAATTTTGTTAACTCATAAGGTTCAGACTGTCTAACAACAGTTGACCCTCAATCACATTATGAGGTATATCAAAACAAAACTCCATGACTCTAAATTTTCGAATGAATATAGCAAGTTTATCAGCTAGCTACTTTATTACATAACCTTGGAGTGAATTCGCATTTCCAGAAATGAATTGACTTTAAAATATCTGAAGCATCAAGCAAAATTGCTTATTTCCTACTCTATAACAGTTGAAGCATTATTGATATACATTCCAATGCTCTTTATATGAGTTTCAAACATTGCATGATCTGCATCTCCTTCTTCCATTTCACTGCATCAAGAAAGCTAGACATTCTGCTTGCTCAGCATCACTTATTCTTGCATATCATTTTGTTGCATAACCCCAACATTTTCCTGCAAAATCACGCAAAATCAAAGCACCTCTTGTTAGTCTAGTATTTGGATCGAAAGAAGCATCATAATTTATTGTAAGAAAACGTTGCTCAGGTGGTTTCCAATAAGCTGTAATCTGCATGTTTCCCTGTACTGAAGATTGCATTAGTTCTCTATTTATGTATAGCCTTCCAATATAGCTAGCAAAACATATAGTTTTCTGATAGACACATTTTTGTGTCTAATTTGATCTCAATACTATATATTGTTGGCACTCGATTTTGTACTTATTACGGTGTTTTGTGTGTTTTTAGGTATTTTTTGGAAATAAACATTTTTGGCGAAATGGGCTCAAAAAGTAGTGTTTTACATCCCGGAGAAAATTACTAAATGCACCCCATAAATGTACCGGAAACGTCCCAGAAATGTCCCGGAGGAACCCAGAAAAATTACTATTTCCACCCAAATTGCTATTCGCACCCCAGCTATGTTTAAGGGGCACCTTTTTCAACAATTTGAATTTTCATTTTGGCGGGAAAAAAATTCATCTTCACTGACAGATTTTTGATTGAGGAAATGAACATGTTAGACGGTGACTAAATGGCTGAAACTTGGTTGGATTGTTCCTGGGATATATATAAACCTATTGCAAGCGTTCTGGTCGATTGAATTTGGCTAGAATCGGCTTCATCAACAGAGAACATGGCAGTTCACGTCTGTCACGGGTTTGAGAGGATTTTTTGAGGAATTCGGACGTGTTCTGATGATGCATGGAGGACTCTAGCACACTTTTGGACCGTTTAGAAGACAATTAAGGTGAGTTTTCATAAAATCAACAGCTGCAGACGCGTGATCAAACAAAACAGGGAAGAAAATATTCTTAGAATATTTTTCTTTAATACCGAGTAATGGAGGATTATTGTGGGTTAATGAGCGAGATATTTTGGTTGCTGCGGCTATATAAAGGCTCCTTGAGTCGACTAGGGAGACTAGCAAGTGATTGGGAGAGAGTTAGAGCCGAGAGAATCGAGAGAAGAAGTCGACAGCAAAAGAAGTTCTGCTGCTGCACAGCCAAGAACACGAAGAACATTGTACAGTCCAGGAAAGTCGTTGATTAGTGTCGCATATTTGCGACAATTCTCAGTTCCTTTCCCGCGACTTCGGTGTTGTGATTACAGCACTTCTAAAGTGTCGTTCTTCCATGACGCTTTCTGTGGGTCGCAAAGAACGGTCTTAAAACGATTTTCTTCTTATTTCATCATTTGTAATCAACTTTTGAGCATTAATAAAATCTTTTGAGTACTTTTCCAACATGATGATGAGCTAATTCTCCCACAACCAAGGCAATGAGGAAGCTATTTACGCATGAATGAGTGGTAACCATTTTATTTTCTCTAATTTATAATTTATAATTCACTCAATCACTGTTTTTGCAGAGTTCTCAATTGTTGCATAATTTTCGTCATTAGTTGTGATTCAATTAGATAGGTTATACTTTGATTAGATAATCTATGCTTAGGGGATACAATTAATTTTTGAGAATTTGCCTGATTATATGTGGATTAAGAAATAAGGGACTTAAAAGATAATTAGAGTTTTGGGGTAATTATCATCATCATTTATGCGTAATAGTGAAATCAGAGTCTTGGTTATTTTCTCATATCTTGAAACCAATTTTGCAATAAGTTTATTTACTTCTAAAATTTATTTAAATCTAAAAAAAAATTTATTCCCTTCACAAGTTCGAAAAGAACCCAGTTCTTACCACTGTCACTACAACTTTTGAAAATACATCAAATTTTTGGCGCCGCCGACGCGGACCTGTGCTTAGGTAGATTTTTTTTTTAGGTTTATTATTATTTTTTTTTTAGAATTGTTTGTTCCTTTTTACGTTTCTTTTTGTCTTTATTTTGCAGGTTCAAAGTGAAAACTAAGGACTTGGAGAGGAAAAAGCTTAAAGCGAAAAGAGAAGAAAAGAGGACAATTTTAGGATTTAATTTTTAATTTTTTTAGGGTGTGTGAGGAAAACTGTAATTTTTTTATTTTTTTTTGAACTTTAAATTGGACTTGGATTTTATTTTTTATAACCCTACGGAAGGGTCTTAAAAAAATTAAATTAAATTGTGTGCAGAGAAGGATGGTGATTACAATATCACCTCGGCCCTCGGGTTCGCACAAGGCATAAGAGTCGTGGCCCGAGTCGACGACAATGGTTCATACCCCGTCTGGTACGGGAGGTAAGTACAATCGAAACACCCGCGAATCCCCTGCAAGCGAGTTACTGTACTCCTTAAGGTGCTTATTGTTTGAGGACAAACCAGACTGTCTTTATTTTCCTAGTAAAGGGCAAGGCATGGCCTAAACAAGATAAGGGTTCGGATTTCATCACCGCTCCCTTCTTGCCCGCCTTAGGAAAACAAAACCTAACGCGAACCCAAGCTTTAAAATCTGATTAGAAAGAGACCTATATGGTATCGAGCTTGTTAGGAAAGTTTTTCGAAGGATATTGGTTATTCTTTTAGCATACTTCGAAGTTCATGATGGTTTCTGTGAGTTGAATGCGTGACTGCCCCGCCTTGTAATGCGGTGAGGCCTTGGGTATCAAAGCTCCACTAAGCTTCCCTCGCCTCGATTCAACATACTTTGACTCGGATTGATTCCAGAGGGGTTTGCTTAAATTGTAACGAATTCCCCTTCGAGATATAGAAGCTAGTATAAAAACAATCTAAGTGAGCCATCATGCTTGTTGTTTGCTAGAAATCTCTAGGTTTGTTGTGGTAAAGTCGAGTCAGCCTGCTGTGTGATTGCTAGAACCTTCCTGTTAGGATTTTTATTTCTTTTTGATTTTTTTAGTGTATGCTCGATTTTGTTAATAGGGCTTGAAAAAGAGATACTCTAGGTCGATTGATTGGCGAAAAACCTAGTAGTTCTTCTGATATAAGCAGGGAGCTCGAAGATTGTTCTTTTGAGAGCCCTGTTTTTGGAAACTTCAGTTTTGAGAATCTGTCTCTTCGTGAGGAAAGTACCCCTAGTACTTCTGTTGTGCCAGCGATGGCAACTTTGAAAGATTACATGTTCCCAACTAGGATCAACCGAGCTTCGTGCATTAAATTGCCAGCCACTACGGCTAATTTCGAGATAAAACCTAGTATTCTCCAGATGATCCCTATATTCTTAGGAAAAGATGATGAGAACCCTTATTTCCATATTAGAGACTTTGAGGAAATTTGTGGGACAATTAGAATAAAAGACCTTACTGATGAAGTCTTGAAACTTAAGATGCTTCCCTTTTCCATGAGAGATAAAGCCAAGACCTGGCTGAACAACCCACCATCTGAATCCATTGAAACATGGCAGGAACTTATTGCTGCTTTCTATATGAAATTCTACCCTAAGCATAAAACTGTAACTGTTAGGAAGAAAATTAGTGCTAGTGTGCAACAAGAGGAAGAGTCTCTTTATAGATTTTTAGATAGATTCAATGATCTCCTATCTCAGTGTCCTCACCATGGATTTGATAAGATGAAACTCGTACAAATTATTTATGATAGTTTAGACTATTCGACCAAAGCCATGGTTGAGTCTATGTGCGCTGGTGAGTTCACTGGTAAAAATGTTGATGATGCTTTTACCTTCTTAGAAGTTATCGCTGAAAAATCCCAACAGTGGGAATCTTGTGTTAAACCCCTTAAAAGACTCTTGGTCAATAAAAGTAGCACCATTATGGTAGATACGAATTTTGCGTCTGATGCTAAGTTTGTTGCTTTGTCTAGAAGGTTAGAGGCTTTGTAAATGGTTCATTCTAAAAATAGGTCCCTTGTTGAACCTAATAGAGCCTCTCAAGTCTCTAGTTGTGGAATAGAGCCCGAAAAATTCATTTTGGGAAGGTCAGGTTAGTGAAGAGCAAGCTCATGCTGTCTATAACAATGCTAGGTTTGAGAACCGTCAGAATATTGACCCATACTCAGAGACCTACAATCCTGGTTGGAGAAACCATCCTAATTTTTCTTGGTCTAAGGGTCAGAATCAAGGACAGTCTAGTAATTCTCAGCCTCCCCCAGGATTTGGTTTTAAGAACTCTTCGGGTCAAACTCAGTTTCAAAACACTTCCGAGAAAAAGATCTCTGCTTTAGAGGAAAATCTCATAATGCTATCAAAGAACCACATGAGCTTTCAACAAGAAACTAGGCAAGAATTGAAGTATAATTCTCAAAGTCTTGCCGAATTAAAACTTCAAGTAGGACAAATAGCTAAGTTGATAAGTGAGAGAGAAGATGGAAAGTTCTCTAGTCATACTGAGCCTAATCCCAAAGGGGAAAAATCGTACAATCATGTGAATGTTGTCACAACCCTTAGGAGTGGAAAGAAAGTAGACAACAAGGTTGCCATGCCTGATAGTGAACATGCTGTAGTTCACCCGTCTGAACCAGAGAATGAAGAGACTGATAGAGTCTCTAAAGAGACCAATAAGGGTTATGTTGAGTCTGATTTTGTTCCCAGAGCCCCATTCCCACAACTGCTAGTTCTGACTAAGAGGGAGTCCAACTTTAATGATATATTGGAGGCTTTTAAGCAGGTTAATATCAACCTTCCATTTAGATAAAATTAGGCAGATTCCCTCTTATGCCAAGTTCCTTAAGGACTTGTGTACGCGAAAGCGTAAGCTCAGTGTCCAGAAGAAAGCCTTTATAGCCAGTCATGTGAGTTCTATTATTCAGAATACCACTATTCCTAAGTGTAAAGATCCAGGGTCCCCTACCATTGCTTGTACAATAGGTAAATATCGTTTGGAGAAAGCGTTGCTTGACTTAGGAGCCAGTGTGAACTTAATGTCATACCATGTGTACCTTAAGCTAGGACTTGGTGAGATGAAACATACCCAGATGACACTTCAGTTAGCTGATAGGTCCGTTAAAATTCCTCGTGGTATGATCGAGGATGTTCTTATAAAGGTCGACAAGTTTATTTATCCAGTGGATTTTATTATCCTATATCTCAACCTGTCCCTGACCCAGAGAACCAAATACCAGTGATTTTAGGTCGCCCGTTTTTAGCTACATCCAATGCGATCATTAATTGTCGAAATGGTATTATGAATTTGTCTTTTGGTAATATGACTATTGAGCTGAACATCTTTCATATTAGTAAGCTACCCTCTGAACTAGATGACTCGAGCATTGAAGAGGTGAACATGATAGGAACCTTAGATCAGGAGTCATTACCAAACATCATATCGGAAGATCCGCTAAAGAGTTGTCTATCCCATTTTAGATTGGATTTCGATGATGATAGCAACATTGAACAATTAAATGCTCTATTGGATTCTATTCCTGTGTTAGATAATGATATATTGAAAGATAGGTTTGAACCATTACTAGCTTCTGAGTCTACCCTAATACCTTATTTAAAAGAGTCTCCTAAGTTGGATCCTAAGTATACATTTTTAGGCCCACCCGAATCTTTCCTGTGATTATAGCTTCCGATTTGGATAGTGATCAGGAGAGTAGGCCAGAGACCGTGCTTCAAGAAAATAAGGAAACTTTAGAGCGGACCATAGCGGATATGAGCTGAAGATGAACCACCTGATTACAACTTAAAGAAATCAATTGACCCTTTTCAAGAACCCGATGGTCTAGAAATTAGGAATATTCTGACTAGTCTATGTAGAGGCAGCAAAAATTCTAAGTTTGGGGGTAGCGAACTAGAAAAATCTCTTGAGTATTTTAAGGACTGGGATGATCCGGAAATTCAGGCAATAATTAGAGGTTTTTCTGAGGGTAGTGAAAACCCTAAGTCTGGGGGTGGTGATGGTTCTAGTGATCGTCAAGTATCCTTAAGTCGAGTCCCTAACTTGAGACTCGAGTCTTGTACGTCTGAGATATTACTAGAATCTGTTCAGACTCCACAACCCGATCCTCCTGATACTGTCCAGGAGGTAACCCAGGTATTAGAGACCCATTTTGTGGATGACTCTAGTTATCGAGACACACAATAAGAAGCTCAATCATGCAAACCCAGTTGTCTTGACAGAAACCTTAGATAAGGACGTACTCCTTCTGTTCATTTTTCTAATCCAGTGCAGTATTCTCATCCTCGTGTTAGCTCTATTTGGTCTTATGGACCAACAATTGTTTCGACTATTGGTATACGACTTCGGAAGGTGACAATTCTTTGAGAGGTACTTTATGTATATCTAATGACTATAAATTTAGCATTTACTGGGAGGCTCCCGCACTCATGTGATTCGGTAATATCCTTCCTTATTTCTTTTCCCTCCAGTGGTATCAATTTCTCTTTGTTCATGCTTTTAATTTCATCTTTAGAACATTGAGGACAATGTTAGATTTAAGTTTGGGGGTGGGGAAGAAACTTTTTGTTAGCTTAAACTCCAGAGCCTAGAAATTTATGCTTATTAAGGAGGGCACTAACCAATCTAAGTGGATGGAAGCATTTTGTTTTTAGGAGTTGAGGAACCAATCTGATTAGATGGAAACATCTATAGAGTCTATTCATAAAAGCACAGAGCTCAGGTGTTAGAATTAAAAAAAAAAACATGGTAGTTTCGCCATATCTCGTTGAATCCTAATCCTTCTGTTTTTATTTTTTTTAAGTGATTTGGTGGGGCACACGATTCAAGTTGTTACCTTTGCTAGGGTGGAATAGAGTGATTGAGATACCAAAAAAAAATCCATTAGACCAAACGGAATAAAATTCAATAAAGTCGACCACTGGTACCCTTGTATATGCCAGTTGTATTGACCTAGAGTTAAGATTATTGACCGCTGGTTCCCTTGTATATGCCAGTGTGTTGATATTAGTAGGACCGATATCTCAGTCATTTAGGTTAGGTTCACCTTGGCAGAGGCCTTCAGACAGATATGGGAAACACCATCACTTTAAACCGTCTATTTTTTTCTTTATCCATCTTCTTAATCTTTCCATGTGATTGGCTGACTTCGGTTATGATGTCCAGAAACTATATGAGCTCTGTCACTTTATATAAATTTTAGTATGCTTGAGTGCAAACTCGTGTACAACAATTGGAATTTCGCATCAGGGTACTTCCTCATATAGTCAATAAGTATGCCAACCAAGGAGATTCTTTAGTGCCTTCCAAGGTTCTGTGTAAATAGCTAGGCTCTGGAGTAAAGGTTTTGCGGGTACACCTCTGGTAAACCCTCCGGAGACAACACTCGCCACTAGGGCCACCTAGGGGTTCAAATGATTTTCCTTTCTAGAATAAATTTGCTCGAGGACTAGCAAATAATAAGTTTGGGGGTATTTGATAGATACATTTTTGTGTCTAATTTGATCTCAATACTATATATTGTTGGCACTCGATTTTGTACTTATTATGGTGTTTTGTGTGTTTTTAGGTATGTTTTGGAAATAAACATTTTTGGCGAAATGGGCTCAAAAAGCAGTGTTTTACACCCCGGAGAAAATTACTAAAAGCACCCCAGAAATGCACTAGAGGCACCCCAGAAATGTACCGGAAACGTCCCAGAAATGTCCCGGAGGAACCCAAAAAATTACTATTTCCACCCAAATTGCTATTTGCACCCCAGCTATGGTTAAGGGTCACCTTCTTCAACAATTTGAATTTTCATTTTGGCGGGAAAAAAAGTTCATCTTCACTGACAGATTTTTGATTGAGGAAATGAACATGTTAGGCGGTGATTAAATGGCTGAAACTTGGTGGGATTGTTCCTGGGATATATATATAAACCTATTGCAAGCGTCCTGGTCGATCGAATTTGGCTAGAATCGGCTAAACAATTCATCAACAGAGATCAGGGCAGTTCACGTCTGTCACGGGTTTGAGAGGATTTTTGAGGAATTCGGACGTGTTCTGATGATGCATGGAGGACTCTAGCACACTTTTGGACCGTTTAGAAGACAATTAAGGTGAGTTTTCATAAAATCAACAGCTGCAGACGCGTGATCAAACAAAACAGGGAAGAAAATATTCTTAGAATATTTTTCTTTAATACCGAGTAATGGAGGATTATTGTGGGTTAATGAGCGATATATTTTGGTTGCTGCGGCTATATAAAGGCTCCTTGAGTCGACTAGGGAGACTAACAAGTGATTGGGAGAGAGTTAGAGCCGAGAGAATCGAAAGAAGAGGTCGACAACAAAAGAAGTTCTGCTGCTGCACAACCAAGAACACGAAGAACATTGTACAGTCCAGGAAAGTCGTTGATTAGTGTCGCATATTTGCGACAATTCTCAGTTCCTTTCTCGCGACTTCGGTGTTGTACTTACAACACTTCTAAAGTGCCGTTCTTCCATGACGCTTTCTGTGGGTTGCAAAGAACGGTCTTAAAACGATTTTCTTCTTATTTCATCATTTGTAATCAACTTTTGAGCATTAATAAAATCTTTTGAGTATTTTTCCAACATGATGATGAGCTAATTCTCCCACAACCAAGGCAATGAGGAAGCTATTTACGCATGAATGAGTGGTAACCATTTTATTTTCTCTAATTTATAATTTATAATTCACTCAATCACTGTTTTTGCAGAGTTCTCAATTGTTGCATAATTTTCGTCATTAGTTGTGATTCAATTAGATAGGTTATACTTTGATTAGATAATCTATGCTTAGGGAATACAATTAATTTTTGAGAATTTGCCAGATTATATGTGGATTATGAAATAAGGGACTTAAAAGATAATTAGAGTTTTGGGATAATTATCATCATCATTTATGCGTAATAGTGAAATCAGAGTCTTGGTTATTTTCTCATATCTTGAAACCAATTTTGCAATAAGTTTTATTTACTTCTAAAATTTATTTAAATCTAAAAAAATTTTATTCCCTTCACAAGTTCGAAAAGAACCCAGTTTTTACCACTATCACTACAACTTTTTGAAAATACATCATTTTCCAAGAAGTTGCTCAAGGATCGGGACTTTTATTTTAGAAAAAAGTCTCGCATATATCATTCCAAATACTCCATGCAACCACCATTAATGTTAAATTTACGCAACTATCGTATAAGTTTTGTTTATCCTAAAAAAGCTAGCTTTGAAAAATCTCGACATTAGAAGTATGAGGTCTTTGAAGGAATGCACTTCCACCTAGAATTTCTATCAATTAATCCTTGAAAAGGGGAATAGAAAAAATATCTACATTATGCTTTCAATATGTTGATTGCACATTGGATATAACTGATTAATATGTTCACAAGTTCTGGACAATCTTTCTTTTATTAGAATATATCAGTGAGACATTTTAAAAAAGAAATGTTTAACTCTTGGCCAAGTATTCACTTTCCGCAACTCTTTCCACTTCACATTTGATCCTTGTATTTCAGTAGACACCTACATATCCCAGACTAATCTCATAAAGTTTACTATAAGATGAATTTAAAAGAAACCAACCATGCTTTAAGAGTTTTCAAATTAACTTATCTTCAGAAGAAATTGGTATTCTCATGTTGTTTATCAAGTCAACGGTTTTTTGATCAAACAGATGTTGAAGGAGATGCAAATTCCATCCTTCTCCATTTGGTTGCATCAAATCCTTGACCCGCACATAATCTTCATTATCAGTTATCTCTTGTCAAGGCAAATAGAAGAAAACACCATATGCTCAAAAGAGATAATCCCTAATTTAACTTACATATGCGACAATAAAATTAAAATGTGGTATTATTTATTGATCTAAGTGCAAAATAAAAGAGTTGCTGGACATTTTTAGGTTGGGATTAGAATATTTGTCGGTCATTATTAAAAAAGAGAATTTACGATTTCATCTTTGCTAACGCTAGGATTGTTGGCATTCCTTGACTACAAGTGCAACTAAGATGATATATAGTTATGACATGTTTTTTAAATGCAAGCTTGTCTAGCACTGCGTATTGCAAATCCAATGTTGACATCCGAACATGTAAGTTTCTGCCTACTCAAATAATTGTGCCACATGTGGGAGTTGAACCCACAACCACATGGCTTATAACAATTTTCTCTACCGAAAAAATGGGGGTCTAACAACCTCACCCAATATTTCGATTAGAAATTTGTATGGAATAACTCCAATATACTTTCTAGAGAATCAACTAGACAGTCAGACTCAATGTAGATAAAAATATATCAATGAGTTAATATCTCGATCTCCCGATTTGATTTATACTCAAGCAAATAGAAATCTGCGAGTCTTTATCAAATATTAGAGAGATAACTTGGATGGTACCAAAGACCAATATTCAGGTGTCAATTAATTTAAATCAACAACCAAAGGTTGGATATTCTAATTTATTAATCTTAACGCACAACCTGTGATATTTTAATTATATAACAAAATATAATGTGAAATAGAAATAACACATACACCATAAATTTTGTTAACGAGGAAACCAAAAATGCAGAAAAACCCCGGGACCTAGTCCAGATAAAACACCGTACTGTATTAAGCCGCTACAGACACTAGCCTACTACAAACTAACTTCGGTCTGGACTGTATTTGAACCCCAACCAATCTCACACTGACCAAGGAACAATTGCGCTCCTTATGTCTCTGATCCCAGCAGGATACTACGCACTTGATTCCCTTAGCTGATCTCACCCACAACCAAGAGTTGCTATGACCCAAAGTTGAAGACTTTAGTAAAGAAATTTGTATCACACAGAAAGGTCTGCTATATAGATAAATCTGTCTCCCACAGATAAACCTAAGAGTTTTGTTCCGTCTTATGATAAAATCAAGGTGAACAAGAACTAATTGATAACCCGAACTTATATTCCCGAAGAACGTCCTAGAATTATCAATCACCTCACAACAATCTGAATCGTATGGTAGAGAAACTACATATTGCGGAATCACAAACGATGAGACGAAGATGTTTGTGATTTCTTTTTATCTTACCCTATCAGAGATAAATCTCAAGCAAATTATTCAATTGAACTCGTACGATAGAAAATGGCAAGATCAGATCGCTCAACTACAAGAGAAGTAGTTTCGTCTGGCTTCACAATCCCAATGAAGTCTTTCAGTCGTTAACCTACATGGTCTCGAGAAGAAACCTAAGGTTAAAGGATAACCGACTCTATGAAAACCAACTAGTATCACACAGGAGGTGTGGGGATTAGTTTTTCCAGTTGCTAGATGTTTCCCTTATACAGTTTTCAAATCAGGGTTTGCAATCTAAGTTACCTTGGTAACAAAGCATTCAATATTCACCGTTAAATGAAAAACCTGGTTTCTCCAAGCTAATATCTTTCGACCTTTAGATCAAAACTTAGCTTGTCACACACAAATGAAATGTATTTCATTTAGGTTTGAGTAATTGTACCTAAATGTGTACACTTAGTTGGTTCACAAATAGTTAACCAATGGTTAGCCATATGAGCACTTTCATATTAACCGTATTCATCTTCTTCACAACTAGTTCAAATGACTTCAAAAGAAATAGTTGAAAAGTTTTTGAATTGCTTAGGTCTTTATGAATAAACACAATTAAAACAAAATTAGATTGATTCACTTGAATCAATTCATGAACAATATATCCTCGGTTTGCAAAGATTGCATTCCTTATTGATTTATTGTTTAATTTCATGAACTTCTGATTTGAGAAGTATAACCAGCTTGGGTTTGCATACGAATACGTGTACCATAGCTACCGGATTGAGTTTGAAAACTCAGCAGAAATTTTCGGCTTGAAAACTTCTGTGGGTACGCGTACTGGTATGCGTACCTAAGGTGAATGGTTTACTAGTTTTCAAGTTTACAAACTCATCAGAAATTTTTCGGTTCAAAACTTCCGCTGGTACGCGTACGGGTACGCGTACCCAACCTGTCTCCTTCACCAATATCGTATGCACACACTTGGTTTTCGGCTGTAGATGGTGGATTTTCGACAAGGATTAAAATCGTTAAACCATGATTATACATGCTCCTGATCCGGCAATCAGACGAGTATTGAGGCTCATGTCTCTCATTGAAGCATGAAAGCTCATGCCATAAAATCTCTGACTGAGAAGGCTATCTCTCAGTTTATATGTAGATGTGTAGTCTCTCAGCTGAGGAAACATCACATCTCATGAATACTGAGCAATATCAATAATTATTTCTATTTAGAATCGAAAGGTTGGACGGCTCCTAGACAGCATGCCTGCTAGTATATAACAACAATGTCTTCAGGATGCAACAACGTTTTCCCTGACTATATAGGAGATATATGATTAATGCTCAACGTTTTCCCTGACGTTTCAAAAAACTCATATCTCTCAATTCTCAGATAATTAATGCTCCTAGACAGCATGCCTGCTAGTATAGAGCCATCAATTAATTATCTATAATTGTTAGCTGAATATTCTACGATTCTTCGTAATATTTCATCACTTCAATTTGTGGTTCTTCCCAGCAGAACTCCATGGTTTAGTTACGGGCATCTGAGAAGCTATCGAGTAAGTCCGACGAAAATGGTGCAAGTGTACTCAACAGTAATGCACAAACGAGCACCTGAATGCACGGACGAGCATTCCAAAACACGAAGGAATCATGAACCTATGCAAAATAAGAAGAAAATAATAAATAATAAAATATCAATTGAGGCGCCAACGGACTAGGACCATCGTCCGGCCGGGCGTGCCGTGGCCAGTCCGACGCCCAATTTTACATTTTATCATATTTTCATTATTTTCCTTGATCTCATGAAAATCTCTTCATTTGAGTAAATATCCTTCATTTCATGAAAACTCCCTGATTTCATGATATTTCCCTAGATCCATGAAAAATAATACTACCTCCGTTTTTGGAAAAGTGATACTTTCACTTTTTCAATTTTGCCTATTTTTAGGCTAAAATGAAAATGTGAAAGTATCACTTTTCCATAAACAGAGGGAGTATAAAATTAGGGAAAACTCGTGGGACCGGGCCCTAGCCGGCCGTTCATGCCCTAGCCGGTCCCACGCGCCCCTTATTTTTTTTATTTTTTTTATGTGTTTCTCTCATCTCATGGAAACTCCTTGATTTCAAAAAAATTCCGTGGTTTCAACAAACTCCTTGGTTTTATGATATTTCCCTAAAATCATGAAAAATATTATAAAATTGGGAAAAGTTCTTTGGGACGGGCCCTTTGGCCGTCCGGCCATGCCTTGGCCATAGACGGTCACACACTTCATGACTCCCTATTATTTTATTATTATTCCATGATCTCATGGAAATTACCTAACTTCATGAAATTCCTCAGTTGCATGATATTTCTCTCACATCAGGGAAAATACATAAAATTATATAAAATTGGGAAAAGTACCTTGGGACTGTGCACATTGGCTGGACGGTCATGTCTTGTCCATAGCCGGTCCCACACTTCATGAATCCCTTATTTTATTAATTATTTTCATCATCTCATGAATTTTCCTAGTTTCAGCAAAACCCTGAATCCTTCATATTTTCTCAAAATGTTGCTCAAACGCGCATCGGAAAATATTGAAACTCTCAGGACTGAGACACGGACATTATGGTGACACGGTCATATCCCCTTGACCGACCAAGGATGGCCCTAAGGTTTGCAAATAGCCGGTCCCACACGTTTTAGTAATTTCGACATAATTTGCTCAATTGCTCATATTGGATCCAAACTCTTCTCAAACAATTGGGAGTTTGCTCGAATGACCATCAGTTGGTCCCACAAGCACCAAGGGCCGGCCTCATACCTCTTGGTCGGTCGCTCATCTCTTCATAATCAGGTTTTACTACCTAACGCTCACATCGGCATTATTTTAATAAATGATTAAACCAGCATTTAATCATCCTTTCACCAACTGGTCTTCAGGAGACTTTGGTATTTTGCTCACTTGAGCATCTGGGCGCTACATGGTCGATTCATCATCCCATGTAGTAGATCCCTCATTCATTTCATGAATGATTTTCAATTCATCATCGATTCAGCAATTGATCAAAATTAGGGTTTTGAATCCAGGGTTCATAATTCCATATTCAAGCGCTAATAATTTTATGTTGATCCCTGATAGACACATTTTTGTGTCTAATTTTTCCTCAATATTCTGTATTGTTAGTAATCGATTTCGTACTTATTATGGTGTTTTGTGTGTTTTTAGGTATTTTTTGGAAATAAATATTGTTGGAAAATTCGTCTCGAAAACTTGCTCGGAGCACCCCGGAGGACATTTTCTATACGGACCCCCATTTTTTATAAGTGTCACCCACGGCTATATATAGCCCATTTTTTTTCCACAACACCCATTTTTGTCCACATCACCCATCTTCTTCAATTCAAATTTAAAGTTTGGCGGGAAACGGTGTTCATCACTGGGAGATTTAGGATTCGAGTTTTTGTTGATGATTTAGCCAGACTCAATAGCTGGAATTGCATGGGAAGACTTGACTGAGCCTCACAGGATTGGTATGGGTCCTCGTTTCGATTAAATTTGGCTAGACCCGTGTTGAAGTGAAGCAGCGAAGATACATGCGAGCACGACTTGGATGGAGATATTCATGGGATTTGGATGAACTGGAGAGAGTTTTCATGAGACTGCACCATGTTTTGAGTCATCCAGAGACGTGTTGGAACGTGTTTGCAGAGATTTAATGCGTGCAGGAGAAGAAAAAGGAAAGAAAATATGATGCCGGAGTTATGCAGATTATTTGGAGTAATGGGGTGATATTCGAAGACCTTGTGGGTGTAAATAGGCTTTTGGTATCACATTTGGTGGGGGGATCGGGAGGAGAGGTTTAGAAGACGAGAGAACGAAGAAATCACGAGTTGCAGAGAAAATAGTTTGCTGCTGGTGATGAAGATACGAAGAACATAAGACCCGTTAAAGAAAGTCGTTCGAACTGTCGCCTTTTCTCGATAGTTTGCAACACCTTTCCAGCGACTGTGGAATAGAGCTTACAACACTTATCTCTTATCGTTTATCTTGTGACGAACTTTGTGCGTCGCAAAATCCAGTGTATACCATTTTCTTGTTTTTCTCTTCATTGTAAACATCATTTGAGAATCAATGAATTATTTTGAGAGGTATTTCAACATGAAGAGCTAAAAACCAACTTTGGGACAATGGAGGAAGCTGGATTTCACCATTGGTGTAACTCAATTAATTGTTTATTTAATATTTGCATTGAATTTTAATGAATTATGATTTCTATTAACTATTCGTGACTTTGTTTGATGGAGCATGCTTAGTTCTAGGTAATTTTGATGCGCCATGCTTATGACCTACGCGTAATATTTTATGAAATCTACTTTGGCAAAGAATATAGTTTATATTTCCTTTGTTTTGAGCTATAAATATCTACAATTAATTTCTGAACTCCATGAACATGAAAAACAATGGAATCCCGAGTCCCAACCTCTCTTCATCCTGTCACCATTTTTGTATATATATTTTCTTATTTTTAGTATTTTCCATTATTTAAGCCTAAAACCAATTTCAACAAGTCCGAGTGAACGACAACCCTATTTACCACTATACAAAAATGTGATTAATCTCATGATCAACACCCTAATTAGTTACACTCGGTTCAGCTGCCAGTATTTTAAATTAATATTTATTTTGGTCTCGCCACCAATAATTCATCATATGAGCAACATTTGCTCAAATGAGCAATATTTTTTCAAACTAGTAATATTCGCTCAGACTAAGGAATATTGGTTCAACTATCAATATTCAACAATTCAGCAGCACAGTTCGCTCGTTTTAGGTTATCAACATTTACTCGACACCTTTGTCTCAACGGACATGCCCAATCCATGAATCTCAGAACATTTGCGAATTATGTTCAACTCAGCAATAGAAGGACTCATCGTCCCATAAAGTCAGCAACTGACTCCACAATCACGAAGCATCAATCGTGTCATATGAGGGGATATTAACCAGGGTTTTTGTATGGCGGTATACGACACGTGTTTTCATACATATGAGAATGCGAACAAGTTGTGCAATCAGTTGGAGGAGTTAGCAAAGTAGTGGATGGGAAATAAACCAAGTATCCGCACGACGAGCAACTGGTTTTGACACGACTTCCCACTTCCCCACTCTTTGACTCCAGCAACTGTCACACTTCATGGGATCATGGTGTTTTCAATTCATCAATATAAAAGGCCTCTGAATCATGATTGAAAGGAACAACATTTGTCTACACAAGAATTTCTCGACAATTTCATACAGACAATCTTTCGTCTACACTAACTCACTGTCTGAGCAATCACTCTAAACTGAGTATATTCAATCATTCAGAACTTTCTTACGCCGAATACATAACACACCTACAATCTCAGATCACCATTGATCTCACACATTTCTCAGCTTCCCTCCTACAGATCAACCCATCCTCTCTTGTGACCGAATTGACTCTGGAACGACCATTGTCTTGGTTTAGGCCGGAGTCCTACAAATTGATCTCTCGAACTTAAAGCACTCCCTTATTGCAGTGTATCTATGTGAGGTTCAACATTTCGCTCGATTCAAGGAGTCTCCGCACGGTAATCTCCTTAATTCCGTAAAAACCAGCAAATCGTTTTCCCTCGTCTACACTAGCACATGGATTTATATACTAATCTCAACTCTACTCGAAATATCAAATGTGCGAACACACTATATATGCTTATATCCATAGTTGGTTACCTAATTTTAACTCTACATTTCAATCATTGAAACATTATTATATAATGTTATAACAGTAGTTATTCACAACTATCGTCATCAAATCTATTTTCAAGATTGAAACGTCATCATGACTTTCATCATGGGTTAAGATGAAAAGTGGTTAAAGCTAAAGCTTACCAACACATTTTTCGAGAAAAAGATAGGCGAGTAAACTCGGCTCGAAATAGAAAATGTGTATGTATGAAAACTATCATACTTATATGACTTTGTCTCAAGAGTAGGAGATAGAGAGGTGGAATTTTGAGTGATAGATAAGTTCAAGTCTCCACATACCTTTTAGTCGGATGAAGTTCCACCGGTTCCTTGAGTAGTTCTTCGTTTTTGTAAGATGATCGTCGTGGAGTCTGGAGCTCAACTACACTTAACTGTCTTGGTCCGAGACTTATCTATAAGTAGTCTAGAAATCAAGACATATAGTTTTGACAACTAAACTTGAAAAACATGCTTTAGATAGCAACGCATGCGAGTTCGACCAAGCAATGCTCTAAAAATCTCCCAATTTTCCAATTTTAGTGGCAAAACTATCAATGCATATGTATTACAAAATAAATAAAACTTTGTAATTTCTCGTCCACATGCTTGATCTCCTTGGTGCTTCAACATTACACGAAAACTTCGTATTTTCCATGTACTCCCATGATTCCATAGATGTTCAATTCAGCATCATAGTTGTTGAAGATCCGTATCCATAACAATGAGAAAACAAAAGCTCTCGATTATTGTTATACAGTGTCATAGTATTATCACACGATATCAAAGTTCTTACATCACAACTTTGACTATAATACTATGGTGATATTATCACCCCCCTTAGTCAATACTTTCATCTCAATATGAAAACCACTCCCTCTTACATAATGATCTGTAAACCATATGTATTTGTAGTATAACCTATATATTAATTCTCCCCCTTTTTGTCAATAAAATTGGCAAAGGTACGAAAACGGTATCTTAATGAAATTTCCACGGAGATGCTTTAAGACCAAAGAAAAGTGCATATCAACTTTCTTTAGATGCAATCATATAGCCGAAGCTAAATGCATTCATCAAGGAGTTTATAAAGATACAAGATAACTCCTAAAATATTCCACAGTCGCACTCCCGACAAAGATATGAAAATTAAGCGCAAGTTCAAAAGAATTGTCCCCCATTTGATGTTATTCCCGAAAGGGCAGCAAGAGTAACCTTACTTTTACAAGAAAAGAATGATTTCTTTGGAGACCAAAAAAACCATAAGGAAATGATTTTGTATCCAAAAATCTCAATTAAACTAATCATAAGATAACTCATGATTGATTTAATCGGAATACACAACCAAATTAAACACAAAAGTGATCAATTTAATTGGTAATGCTCGATATAAGATAACTTACTGAGCAATGACTAAGTTAACCATAAAATAATGATCAACTCAATCGTTTATGCTCAACATAAGAGAACCTTACGGAGCCGCACAATATATAAAATATGGATCAGGGAAAGATTAATACTGCGGAATATACAAAGATTCATTCAATATTCATCACTATTTACATAACGACATATAATAGACATAATCTTTGTAAACAAAAGATTTTAACATATCTTCCGTCAAAGAATTGACATAATAGGCTTAACTTTTGTTTGTCAAAAGTTCATCGATCTTTTATCAATACTCGCATATCGACATATGAAAGAGATAACTTTTGACATCTTATGGAACAATAATAGTTCACGGATGCAAGCACACATATCCTATAACATATTGCAGTATATAAAACTATAAAGATTAATACTGCAAACATCATCTTCCAAATCACTTTAGAATTTAAATAAATAAATCTAAAAACATTGCAAGATGAAAACTTGGGACATAGCTATGTGGACTCACAATAATAGCTATTCCAAACCTAGGTATCCTTTTTAACCAAAAAAAAAGAACAAAAATTATTTTAAGAAGTTACACTAGACATTAAGATCTTTGAAAAATTCCGTATCATCCCCTAACTCCTTGTCGTCAACAGCCATTGGAATATGTGGTTCATGGAGGAAGGAGTCAATACCAACAAACCATCTTGGATGATGATGTCAAACCAGGGCATTCTGAATTTATTACGATCTTAAAACACAAGCCTTTATTTGTTGAATCTCCTTTCTTGCCATCTTCAACTCGTCAAGAACATCAGAAAACTTCTGAGAATTAGAAGGAACTGTTATTGGCTTCCTCATATTCCTTATTTTTATTTTCGAAGTTAGACACAAAGGAAATTTCTCTTTTTCCTTGGTGATTGATAGCTTAACAATCATATTTATATATTTTCCATCAGAAGACATGATGCTTGGATTACCCTTATGCAACCGGTTTTGTGAGAGGAATTCACAATCTCAACAAGCAGTCTTAAAATAATGTAGATGGGGCAAAACGATTTGGTGGTTTATACGGAATTGAGGAGAAGACCGTGTGGAGGAGACTCCTTGAACCGAACAAAATGTTCAACCTCAGACAGATGCACTGCAAGAAGGGAGTGCTTTGAATTCGAGAGATCAATCTGTAGTACTCCGGCCTGAACCAAGACAATGGCCGTTCCAGAATAAATTCGGTCACAAGAGAGTATGGGTCGATCTGTTGGAGGGAAGCTGAGAAATATGAGAGACTAATGGTGATCAAAAATTGTAGGTGTTTTGTGTATAAATAAGATAAGCTCTGATTGATTGAATATGTTTTGTTGAGAGTAATTGCTCAGACATTGAGTTGTTAATCTCGTGTTATCTATTTGGCGTAAGATTGTCTTGTGTTCAATCATGATTCAGCGACTTATTTATATTGCTAGAATTGTAAACACCATGATCCCATGAAGTGTGGTAGTTGATGGAATCAAAGAGTGGAGAAAAGAAAATCGTGTTAAAACCAGTTGCTCAACGTGCGGATACTTGGTCGATTTTTCATCCACTACTTTGTTAACTTCTTCAAATGATTGCATGAATTTCTCACATTCTCATCGTATGTATGAACACACGTGTCTTGGACCACCAGACCAAAACCCTAGTTAATATCCCCCATGTGACATGATTGATGTCTCGTGATTGTGGAGTCAGCAAGGCATACGTGTATTTAGTTAGTCGCTTGCTGACTTCGTGACTTCATGGGATGATGAGTCCTTGTATTGTTGAGTCGAACATGATTCTAAAAATGTTCTGAGACTCATGAATTAAATATGCCTGTTGAGACATAGGTATAATGCATGAATGAACGTTCATAATTAATGTGAGCAAATATTGCTCATTCGATGAATCATTAAATATTGACAGTTGAACCAATATTCCTTGATTTGAGCAAATATTTCTCATCTGAGCAAATGTTGCTCGTTTGATGAATTATTGGTAGCATGACCAAATAAAATATTAATTTAAAATACTGGTAATTGAACCGAGCATAATTAATAAAATGTTGATCATGAGATCATCGTAAAATTATTAGCGTTCAAATCTGGAATTATGAACCTTGAACTCAGAAACCCTAATTCGATCAATTGATGACCAATTGATGGTTTATTGAAAATTAATCATGGAGTGAAGGAGGGACCCGATACATGGGATCATGGGTCGACCATGTATCACCCATATGATCGAGTGAGCAAATACCAAGGTCTCTTGAAGAGTTGGTGAAAGGATGATCAAATGTTGGTTTAATCATTTACTGAAATAATGCTCGTCTGAGCCTTAGGTGATAAAACATAATTAATTATGAAGTGGTGAGGGACCGACCAAGGGGTCATGAAACCGACCGTGTATGGTCACGGGATCGAATGACGATCATCTTATGAAGTTCCAAAATTATTCGGAAGAGTTTTGGACCCAATACATGCAATTGCGCAAATTAGGTCAATTTGTTAGAATACATGGGACCGTACCCTTGCAAGCCAAAGAGGCAACCTTGGTCGGTCAAGGTAACATGCTCGCGTCGTCAAAGTGTCCGTGTCTCAGTTATGAGAATTTTGATATTTTCTGACGTGCTCTTGAGCAACCATTTGAGAAAATATGAAGAAATCAGGGTTTTTTTTTCTTCTGAAACTGAGGAAAACTTCATGAGATGAAGGAAAATAATAAAAAATGAAGGAATCATGAAGTGTGGGACTGGCTATGGCCAAGGCATGGCCGACTAATGGCCCGGTCCCATGGCACTTTTCCTAATTTTATAATTATTTTTATGATTTTATGGAAATATCATGAAATTAAGGAGTTTGTTGAAACCAAGGAGTTTTTGTTGAAATCAAGTCTTTCAGTCTTTAAGTCTAAGAATAACAGCAATCGACTACAGATCCATAATAGGAAAACATTAGATTCAAAAGGAAAGAGATAAGATCTAAAAGATAAAAAGAAAATCATTCACAATAAAAAGGAAGCGCACATAGTTTTTCATTTCTGTCTCTCATTAACAATATTTTGCAAAAATACTTCAAACTCCAACTCTGCTTACATCTTTTTATTTTCTACTCATCAAAAAGCATAAGACGTAAAAGGATTACTTTATCCAATTTTTCTTTGCAGTTGCGATATTCATAACTATAATAACATCAATGCTGACCTGAAGCGTGGAGAATCCATCTCCACATTTTTTTCTTATAGAGCTCAAACGAGTCCATCTGTAATATTATATGCAGAAGAGATAAACAAGGCTATAAGATATTTGACATCAAAACAAATAAACTTCAAGCCGATATCATGAGAAAAAAGCGACATGAAAATGTAAGCAACCTGTTTGCTTTTGAGATGACTCGCCAGTACGCCAACTTTTTTGGAATATCTGCACGATATTAAGTCGATCAGAAGCCCGCTAAGGAATCTCAGGAAATGTCAGACATCTCTGGAACCGGTGCTTTTAATATCTTAAGAAGAATAAATTCAAAATACAAATTCTAGCCTTGATAAAATTTGACTTGGACAACCAAACAGGTAGGGTGTATTACCGTGTGAAGAGCTTCACAAGCCAAGTGATTCTTTCACAATCATTCTCCCCAAACTTTTCTAACAATGTATAATTTTCCGTCTTGCCACCTGATCGAGATAAGATAGCCATCAATGAATTTCAAAGATGAAAGCAGGAAGGTATACAAATCAATGGTTCTTCACATAGACAAAGAATACGTAAAAAATACAAGACCAGATGATAGCTCATCACCAGAAAATAACTGACTGCCAAATCTTAGACACGAGGACACCAACAACAAGCTTAATTAATTTTTTTATAAATACCCCACCAAGAATATCACACGACTTCCAGAGAAGATGAGGAGACACTCCCCATCATGGAAAAATCATACAGATTGCGGACTGAATTGAGTAGATAAAATGCAGTTGCGTACAATCAGGCCATGTACACTGAGTAATAATTTGAGAATCATCTTGTTTTCTTATTAAGGACTCCAATTTCTTTCTGTTTAGATGTGAACAAGCTTTGGTCAAAGATATATTTCTCCAGAAGTTACACCTTGACAAGGGAGTTCATCCAACTTATTCGGAAAACTTGAAGCAACTTTAATAATTAAAAAATAAACTAAAGGTTTGACGAGCCTATTAAGTCGTGAGAGGGCAGTTGGCTAAAGTGAGATGGGCCATTAGGTCATTGTTCTCCAAAACTTTCTTAATCTGTTATATACCTGCATCTCAATGTTCATATTACTAAGGCCTGACATATCGTTTAGAAACTTAGAGAAAGGGACATAGACTTATGGTAGGGATGTAGGATTCAAAGGGATGCTCTCATAATCCAGGCCTAAACGCCCAAACATAACATCTTTTTTCTGAGACGTCAATGTGTCTGACCCCTGATTTATCCTTTAAATTGGCAACAAGGTATCCAGAAAGCAAGAGACCATGGACTAAAACGAGAATCTTTAAGACACGCAACTATATTTCGGAAATCTAGGCACTCAAAGACTAACCAACAGACAAAAAAAACATCAATAACATCAAAAATTCAGTTAAGCTACAAATTTTGCTTGGCTTACCAGTCAATGATTCGATTAGAGATATAAGACGTTCTTCAATTTCTGCTTTAAAATGCATAGTGCTCGGCAGAATCTGAGAAAGTAATCAAAGTAAATCTTGTGAAATACTAGATATATTTCTTATAAATATTAAAAACATTTACATCATAAGTTGCAGGCAAAACAATCTTATACAAGATCATACATGTTTCCAGTTAGTACTAATAAAACTTCCAGCAACATAAGCCAAAAAATCTATGCATACCAAAATCCTAGAATGCTAGTTTAAACCCTTCCACAAATCATTTTCTCTAACTAAAGGAAGGTGATGTATAATAATTCCATTTGCCATATATTTTATGCTAGTGTTACTAACCTTGCAATGTCCATGCTTCGCGATGCAATTACATTGTTCAGAACCTTCTAATTACCATAACGTAATAGGCAGAATTATTCACAACCTAATTATTTATACTTAAAAGAATTCTTCAGACATGTAATAAATTTAAGAGACTTACCATATCCATGGAAGCAGGGAATATTGTATTGCCCAATCCCAAATCAACATTCTCAAACTTGTCAGAAGCAGCGAGACAATCTTTCACTATATCAAGTGTCGCAATCGCAGATCCATAAATATAATCACCCAATTTCTGCCCATCCTGTAAAAGTTTAATCATTTCCTCGATTCTTCCAGCATTGACAAAATGCACTTTGTTGTCCGGATATTATAATAGAAAAATAAACAACCAAACATAGTCCAAGGCAGGTCTTCTTCTTCTTTTTTTTTTTCTTCTTCTGTTTTTTCTTCTTCAGGACTCATAATTAGAGATGAAAGAGCATCTACAATAGCAGGTAGGGTGTCCATTCCCAGTAGAAGTTTGTTTTCCACACAAGTCATCAAAAGAGTATTTAAAAAACCCACAGCACACACTTTTGCATCCCATTTGGTACCTCTTATTGCTGTTGATACCCGAATAATCAGTTTCCTGGAACTGCCCGCGGTTTTTGCTACAGCTGCTCCTCCTTGAAAAATCATCTGCCCAATAGTTTGTACTGCTAGTAAATCATCGTCTTCAGAAAAATTACCGAGAGTTGAAGCAAATACTTCCAAGGCTTCCACTTCAACTAGAGATTTAACCAATTTTCCAACTTGTATCTCTTGACTCTCTTGACTAGAAACATCAAATGCCACATGAGTTAGGTCTTCGAATGTCAAAAGAATACAACTAGCTAAACGCTTCCCGCATTTATCATATTTCAATAAATCAATCATCAATGGAATAGCCTTCTTAAGATCTATAACCCGAGGAAATAATTGACCAACATCACTACGTATTTTGAGAATTCTTAAATCTATGATTACCTTAATAAGTTTCTTTTTTTTTTTGATAAAGTAACAAGTTTCTTTCCACAATCAGTGAATTCACCCTCCTCCTTATTATGAGCTGATGCTTCGCTGTAAGCAGGTTATAGTTGTAGGAAGGATGCCTCAAGTTCATCTGGTGTTTTAGAGATAGCAAGACATCTGAGTTTCCTCTCTCGACCATCTGAATAGATGACTTTAACCCCATGAATAGGGAGATATGATGAATCGCCACCGCCGGACGTTGACTTACCCATCTTTAGTGCACAATCTGAGACCGTAACCCTAGAATAAGACATCTAGATAAAACGGAGAGAAGGAGGCTGGACTTTTTTTTGTTTTGTTTTTATGAAGGAGGCTGAACTTTTTTTAGGGTTTCTTAAGAAACGATAATACTCTTATACAGGCATGGCGAGTGGCTTAGATATTTCGTTTGCCTCATGAATCCAACGATCAACAAGTTATCCCCTGAACAAAAGCTAAATAAACATGATTTGTACGGGGATACCGGTCTTACCGGGGACTGATACTACTTCATTACGGTCCGGATTGGTATATGGGTATCAGTTCCTAGTAGAATTGGTATCCCCTTAATAAATTGTGAAAATAAAGCTATTAGATTTTACTTCGATTATCTTTCTTTATTTTAAAAATAAAAACAAAAATAAGATCGCTAGTATAAGGACCCTACCTACCCAATAGGTTATTATATAAGTTAGGTGTATCCAATACCTTCGCTTGCCGGTGAGACGGAGATTATATGTTCGCTCAATTTTGAGGTGTAATATTAAACCTGTGCTTGATTACAATTTGTTCTACACCCATTGCGTTTGAACACCTTTAAACCCAAATATTTAGTTTGTTTTTTGTTTGCTCGTATGTTTGTGGACACTCTTAGACCTTTATTTGTTGTAATATTCATATGTGGGTCTAATTAAGACCATTTTCCTAAAATTCATGCCCAAAAATCAAGGTTGTATCATGTATTTTAAATTTAGATAAACATAAACATCCAGGCCTAAGTATGGGGCTCAATCTCTTTGAATGGTTTTAGTTGTATGATTTGTAATTACGTTAATTCTTCTGTAACTTCTAATATTATTCGATATAATATACTTAAACATATTAAAAAGAGATACAATCAACACAAATGCAGAGATTAATTACGCGAGCAATTAATGGATTTGAGTCACTTGACAAAATTTTTATTTTTTTGTTGTCAAAAAATATGTTTAACTAAATTCAAAAATCTAACAAATATCTTACATCAAGCGATAGAGCCTAAAAATTAGCCTGGGCCTACGACCCTGCTTTTTAATTAGTCGTGTCATATCAGTCTCCCCCGTTAGGAATCTATTAAAGTTACAAAACTACACAATTAATAATTTTATATGGATGGATTGGAATCTGGTACCCATGAAAAATCACCTCCAATTCCTTAGACTCATGAAAAAGCACTTGTAGTCTGCAGACCCTTGCAATTCACAAACCTTCACCTGTCATCCCTAACATTCAAAAATTAATATCGATAGCAGAATTTTTTTTTTTGTTAGGAATGACATCTTGAATTATTATTTTTTGCTGCGAAAGATTAATTTTGTTAACTCATAAGGTTCAGATTGTCTAACAACAGTTAACCCTCAATCACATTATGAGGTATATTAGAACAAAACTCCATGACTCTAAATTTTCGAATAAATATAGCAAGTTTATCAGCTGGCTGCTTTATTACATAACCTTGGAATGAATTCGCATTTCCAGCAATGAATTGACTTTAAAATATCCGAAGCATCAAGCAAAATTTCTTATTTCCTACTCTATAACCGGTGAAGAATTATTGATATACATTCCAATGCTTTTTATATCAGTTTCAAACACTGCATGATCTGCATCTCCTTCTTCCATTTCACTGCATCAAGAAAGCTAGACATTCTGCTTGCTCTGTATCACTTATTCTTGCATATCATTTTGCTGCATAACCCCACCATTTTCCTGCAAAATCACGCAAAATCAAAGCAACTCTTGTTAGTCTAGTATTTGGATCGGAAGAAGCATCACAATTTATTTAAAAAAAAAGGTTGCTCAGGTGGTTTCCCATAAGCCGTAATTTGCATGTTTCCATGTACTGAAGATTGCATTAGTCCTCTATTTATGTATATCCTTCCAATATAGCTATCAAAACATATAGTTTTCCAAGAAGTTGCTCTAGGATCGGGACTTTTATTTTAGAAAACAGTCTCGCATATATCATTCCAAATGCTCCATGCAACCACCATTAATGTTAAATTTACGCAACTATCTTGTAAGTTTTGTTTATCCTGAAAAAGTTAGCTTTGAAAAATCTCGACATTAGAAGTATGAGGTCTTTGAAGGAATGCACTTCCACCTAAAATTTCCATCCACACATCCTTGAAAAGGGGAATAGAAACAATATCTACATTATGCTTTCAATATGCTAGTTGCACATTGGATATAACTGATTAATATGTTCACAAGTTCTCGATAATCTTTCTTTTATTGGAATATATCAGAGAGATATTTTCAAAAGAAATGTTTAACTCTTGTCCAAGTATTCACTTTCAGCAACTCTTTCCACTTCACATTTGATCCTTGTATTTCAGTAGAGACCTGCATATCCCCGGACTAATCTCATAAAGTTTACTATCAGCTGAATTTGAAAGAAACCAACCATGCTTTTTGAGTTTCCAAATTAACTTATCTTCAGAAGCAATTGGTATCCTCATGTTGTTTATCAAGTCAACGGTTTGTTGATCAAACATATGTTGAATGAGATGCAAATTCCACCCTTCTCCATTTGGTTGCATCAAATCCTTGACCCACACGTAATCTTCATTATCATTATCTCTTGTCAAGGCAAATAGCAGAAAACACCATATGCTCAAAAGAGATAATCCCTAATTTAACTTACCTATGCGACAATAAAATGAAAGTGGTATTATTTATCGATCTAAGTGAAAAATAAAATAGTTGTATGAAATTTTTAGGTTGGGATTAGAATATTTGCAGGTCATTATCAAAAAAGAGAATTTGTGATTTAATCTTTGCTAACGCTAGGATTGTTGGCATTCCTTGACTACAAGTGCAACTAAGATGATATATAGTTATGACATGTTTTTTAAATGCAAACTTGTCTAGCACTGCGTATTGCAAATCCAATGTTGACATCCGAACATGTAAGTTTCTGCCTACTCAAATAATTGTGCCATCTGTGGGAGTTGAACCCACAACCACATGGTTGATAACAATTTGCTTTACCGAAAAAGCGGGGGTCTAACAACCTCACCCAATATTTCGATTAGCAATTTGTATGGAATAACTCCAATATACTTTCTAGAGAATCAAATAGACAGTCAGACTCAATCTTGATAAAAATATATCAAGGAGTTAATATCTCGATCTCCTGATTTGATTTATACTCAAGCAAATAGAAATCTGCGAGTCTTTATCAAATAATAGAGAGATAACTTGGATGGTACCAAAGACCAATATCCAAGTGTCAATCAATTTAAATCAACAACCAAAGGTTGGATATTCTAATTGATTAATCTTAACGCACAACCTATGATATTTCAATTATATAAAAAAATATAATGTGAAATAAAAATAACACAGACACCATAAATTTTGTTAACGAGGAAACAACAAATGCAGAAAAACCTCGGGACCTAGTCCATATAAAACACCGCATTGTATTAAGCCGCTACAGACACTAGCCTACTACAAACTAACTTCGGTCTGGACTGTAGTTGAACCCCGATCAATCTCACACTGACTCAAGGAACAGTTGCGCTCCTTATATCTCTGATACCAGCAGGATACTATGCACTTGATTCCCTTAGCTGATATCACCCACAACCAAGAGTTGCTATGACCCAAAGTTGAAGACTTTAGTAAACAAATATGTATCACACATAAAGGTCTACGATATAGATAAATCTGTCTTCCATAGATAAACCTAAGAGTTTTTTGCCCTCTTATGATAGAATCAAGGTGAACAAGAACTAATTGATAACCCGGACTTATTTTCCCGAAGAACAGTCTAAAATTATCAATCACTTCACAACAATCTAAATCGTATGGTAGCGAAACTAGATGTTGCGGAATCACAAACGATGAGACGAAGATTTTGTGATTTCTTTTTATCTTACCCTATCAGAGATAAATCTCAAGCCAATTACTCAATTGAAATTGTAGATAGAAAATGGCAAGATCAGATCGCTCAACTAAAAGAGAAGTAGTTTCGTATGTCTTCACAATCCCAATGAAGTCTTTCAGTCGTTAACCTACATGGTCTCGAGAAGAAACCTAAGGTTAAAGGATAACCGACTTTAGCAAAACCAACTAGTATCACCCAGGAGGTGTGGGGATTAGTTTTTCCAGTTGCTAGATGTCTCCCTTATATAGTTTTCAAATCAGGGTTTTCAATCTAAGTTACCTTGGTAACCAAGCATTCAATATTAACCGTCAAATGAAAAACCTGGTTTCTCCAAGATAATATCTTTCGACCGTCAGATCAAAACTTAGCTTGTCACACACAAATGAAATGTATTTCATTTAGGTTTGAGTAACCGTACCTAAATGTGTACAATTAGTTGGTTCACAAATAGTTAACCAATGGTTAGCCATATGAGCACTTTCATATTAACTGTATTCATCTTCTTCACAACTAGTTCAAATGACTTCAAAAGAACTAGTTGAAGAGTTGTTCAGTTACTTAGGTCTTTATGAATAGACATGATTGAAACAAAATCAGATTGATTCACTTGAATCAATTCCTGAACAATATATCCTCGGTTTGCAAAGGTTGCACTCCTTATTGATTTATTGTTTAAGTTAATGAACTTCTCATTTGAGAAGTATAACCAGCTTGGGTACACGTACGAATACGTCTACCATAGCTACCGGAATTGAATTTGAAAACTCAGCAGAAATTTTCGGTTCGAAAACTTTCATTAGTATGCATACCTAAGGTGAATGGTTTACTAGTTTTCAAGTTTACAAATTCATCAGAAATTTTCGGTTGAAAACTTCCGCTGGTATGTGTACGGGTACATGTACCCAACCTGTCTCATTCACCAATATTGTATGCACACACTTGGGATCCGACTGTAAATAGTGGATTTTCGATAAGGGTTAAAATCATAAAACCATGATTATACACGCTCATGATCCGGAAATCAGAAGAGTATTGAGGCTCATGTCTCTCATTGAAGCATGAAAGCTCATGCCATAAAATCTCTTACTGAGAAGGTTGTCTCTCAGCTGAGGTTAAAACACATCTCATGAATGCTGAGCAATATCAGTAATTATTTTTGTATAAAATCGAAAGGTTGGGCGGCACCTAAGTAAATATGTCTCTATGTTTTACCCTACAAATCTCTCAGATGCCTTTTACCTTGCTAGATTACAAGAAAAAAAATCCATCTAGCAGCTGCAGCTACTAGATCATTTACCAAATCCTTCAGTACCTCATTCAACTCAAATAGACAATACCTTTCTATCAATTTTACACCTAAACCCATTCTTACTTCACCCAGATATTCACTTCTCACTCCCAAGTCGGTTTTCACTCCTACATCAAAGTCTTCTCCTACAACACCTACAATTAAGAGACTTGCAGAGGAGATGAACAAGAAAAGAGATCAAAGGCTTTGTTATAACTTTGATGATGTATAAAAACCAATGCATTTTTGCAAAAGGGAAACAAAATATTTTTATGCTTCAGCTTGAGAATTCTGAGTCACAAGACACAGAGGAGTAGGAGGAAATTTTTGAGGAAGTTGTTGCATCTCCAGTGTAATCTGACATAGAGATATCCTTCATGCACTCATTAGAAATACCACTGAGATATCATTATAATCCCTGGAACTCTAAACAAACATAAAGTCTCCATCCTTATTAATACTAACAGCACCACAAGCTTCATTGACAGTACTTTACCTGTTTCACTCTAGTGCTATGTAAAACCAACTGCCCCCATGGTGGTCACCGTTGCTAATGTGGAAAGAACAGTTAGTATTGGAATCTGTTTAAATCTTCAATGGAGCATGCATGGACATAAATTTGTAGAGTATTTTAGGATTCTGCCAATAAGTGGATGTGATATAGTACTTGGTGAAGATTGGATAAGGGCATTAGGTGATGTGCTCTTAAATTTTTCTTAATTAATCATTTCTTTCAAGTATAAGCACAAGAAGATTACATTACAAGGAACTACTCCAAAAACTGCATTATTAATGATGAGTGGTGAGGCAGTCAAATTGTTTTTTCTAAAACTTCTCATGGTATTATGTATTCTCTATTTTCCCATCCATCTCACAACCCAAAACTCCTGCAATACTCCTTCCATTATTACAAGAATTTCAGGACATTTTTCAGGAGCCAACTCAGCTACCACTAAAGAGAAGTTTTGATCAAACTATTCCCTTACAACCTAACCCTAAACTTGTGAATCAAAGAGCATAAAAACTCCTTACATCCAAAAGGGTGTAGTTGAGAATCTTATAAGATACATGCTTCAATATGGGATTATCCATCCCATCCATAGACTTTTTGCATCTCCAATTATTTTGGTCAAGAAGAAGGATGATTCTTTGAGGTTCTGCGTAGACTACAGAAAGTTGAATAGTATTACTATCAAAGATAAATTTCCTATACCCATTGTTAGGGATTCACATGGTTATGTTCGATATGGTTATTGACAAAAATAAAACCGAGAACGAAGTACTCGGTTTTCCAGTTCTAAAAACCAATGAAACGATTTAGCTTATTCGGTTTGGTTCGGTTTCAACCGATTCGGTTCGGTTCTGAACCTGCTGGTTTTGGTTAACCAATAATTTGAACATATTTTATTCAACTTTGCAACAAACATAATAATTAGAAATATATTTTCTTCAAAATAAGAGGTAATTTATTCGCTAATTTTATACTGCAAAACAGAACAAGAACAATAAAATCAGATATGAAATCTTTACTTACATTCGTGCAGCATTGGGACGATACTTTTGAAACTTGAACCATAATATTAGTATCCCTTTCATCCACACTACTTCTTACAAGTCACACAAAAACAACAACAAACCCTAAGAAAAATTATTCAAAGTAAGCAAACCTCAAACTCCAGGTGGAAACATGCATGAAGCAAAGTATCAATTTTTCTAATAACTTTTGAAGCTTCATCTGGACATTTGTACAGAATGAAATCCTCGCGAATCTCCAGTCCTAATTAACAAAACCTATACACAATTAAACAATCAAACACGAAGTTGTCCCAAATATTAACCTTAATTACTAAACTGAATCAAAACCCAATGTTAAGAAACAAAGAAAACAGAGAAATAACATCAGTGAAAATCAAAGATTCACTTATGATGGTACTAAATTATAATTTTGCATGTTATTTGGTGCTTAATTAATTGATTCGAATAAGAAGAAGAAAACAAAGGGCGTTAGATGAATCTGGTGATGGAGCGGTTGTGAATCTCTGTGTATAAAAGAGAGAAAAGTAGCATCCAAGAAAGAAAAAGAAGAGTGAGATTGGTTTTATACTATCGGAAAGAAGGTAAGGAAATTATTAAACCTAAAATTGATGGTTGTGATTAATTCTATATACACCGGTGTTCAGATTTATATTCGGTTTCTTGGTCATTTCAGTTCTGTTTTGGGTAACAACCAAAACTAAAACCAAGATTGTCGGTTTTCAGAAATTGACAACCGCGACTATACCATGGAGATATGGTTTAGGTTCGGTTTAAAATCAATGGTTTCGGTTTAGGTTCACGGTTTCATTATGGTTTTGTGCAGTCCTACCCATTGTTGAGGAACCCTTGGATGAACTCAAAGGTAAAAAGGTGTTTTCCAAGATTGATCTAAGAGTTGGGTACCACCTAATCAGAGTACTTGACTAAGATGTCAATAAAATAGCTTTTAGATTTCATCAAGGCCATTATGAGTTTAGAGTCATGCTATTTAGACTGATGAATGCTCCAGCTACATTCCAGGTATTGATGAATGAAGTTTTTCATCCAGTTTTGAGAAAATTTATCTTGGTTTTCTTTGATGATATCTTAATTTACAGCTCCAACATGACTGAACATATTGAACATCTCAGGTTTGTCTTCTTCTTACTTAGACATCATCAACTTTTTGCTAAACTGTCTAAATTTTCTTTTGACTAATCTTCCCTGGAGAATCTATTTTATATTATCACAGCTTAAGGAGTATGTTAGAGCACTACTCGGTCGAACTCGTGAGTGTTGATATCTCAATATTGTTTGTCAAGTTTAGTTGCCAAAACTATAAGTCTTGATTTCTAGTCTACTTATAGCTTTGTCTCGGATTACGATAGAATGTGTAGTTGATCTTTAGACTTCACGGCGTTCATCGATTGAAGACGAAGAACTATTAAGGGGACCTTGTGGAACTTTATCAGCAAAACGTATGTGGAGACTTGAACTGGTCTATCAATCAGAAGTCTATTTATATTCTATCTACTATTGAGACAAAATTCATATAGCTATATAAACTTTACTTTATACACATTTGATATTTCGATCTGAGTTTAACTCGCTTACATATTTCTCAAAATATTTGTTGGTAAGCTTTCGCTTTAACCAAGTCCATCTTTATTCTTGACGAAAGTCAAAAGATGATCATGTGAAAATATCCTAGCAACATCTTACATGATTTGTGTGTGACAGTCATTTTATGTAGACTCGAAATGTTTCGTATTGATCTGTTGATCACTTGAAAATTGTTTTGAAGCTAATAATTTGTGTGAGAAAGCTATTCTCGTCTTCTAAGAATGTTTCAATGATTAAAATGGAGTTTAGAACAATTAACCATTGATTGGATATAACACGGTATGCATACTTGTGTGTTAACTGGTGCAAGTTATTCCAAGTATGGGAACCATAGTATGCATACCAGTATACATACTGGTTTATCAGTTGAATTCCGGGAACTTAGTATGCATACCCATATGCTTACTAGCGTAACAGTTCAAGTTCGGGAATTTAGTATGCTTATCCGTTTGCATACTAATTCAACTATGTTCGGTCGTGAACGACAGAATGCATACCCGTACATGGATGACAGACCAAGTCCAGCTACTTAGGTTTGCATACCCGTTTACTGGGTTAAGTTCTAAAATTGGTTTGTACATGAACAAATACATTTATACAATAAGGAATGCAATCTTTTGAAAACCGTGTCTATAATGTTCGTGAATTGATTCGAGTGAATCAAAATCGATTTTGCTTCAATTGTGTCTTGTATACTTCTATGAGAATATAAATAATTGAACAACTCTATAACTAGTTTCATTTGAGTCATTTGAACTAGTTGTGATTAAGATGAACAAGGTTGATATGAAAGTGTTCGTATGCTAACTTCGGTTAACTATTGTTGAGCCAACAAAGTGTACACATTTAGTTACGGTTACCCATATCTAAATAAAATCACTTTTGGTTTGTGTATAACAAGCTAAGTTTGATATAACAGTTGAAAGATATTAGCTTGAATTCTAATCAGGTTTTCATCTAACTGTGAACATTGAATGCTTTGTTACCAAGTATTTGAGGGTGAAAACAGTTTCTGCTGATTTCGATAATTTCTGGTGTGTGTGTGAGAAACGAGTCTAAACCCTAAACAATGTACTGCAAATGAGTACTTTGATTAGAGAGATAAATCTGTAAAAATCCGGCATAAACCAAGAAATGGCCGCTCCAGACTTGCTTCGGTCACAAAGTGAAGGAGAAGGGTTGGTCTTGGGGAGGGAAGCAAAGAGAGTGTTGAGACCAGAATAGTTGATTCTGGAAGAGTAGTTATTTGACGACTTGTATCAGAAAGTGAAACGCTAGCAGATTGGAAAGATAACAAGTGATTTCTGAGTGTCGTATGCTCCTGACCAAAAACTTGTTTTTTGGTGGAAATAGGTGAGACCTATTTATACAAGTCACACCGAAACGTACCCTGGTCTCGTAAGAATTGGAAACAGTTTGACTAAATGGAAGGAAACTATAATGGGTAATGCATGAAATTGATGTTTCCATAATGAAGGAAACGTTTCACCATTACTCCTTATATTCACTAACCGCCTCATTCTTATGACACTTTCTTGTAACGGTCGTAATGTATGCCGCATGCTGTAAACCGCCAAACCAATACCCTAATGAGCATCCCCTAGTTTGTGACATGTGTTGATATCTCGAGTGTTTTCGTTGAAAACATGTAGCACGTTGCTATTGTCTGGCAAGTTGATCTTGGGAGATTTTCCGGCTCGATGGTGACCCTCGACGGTCGAGATTTTGAATCCTGAGAAGAAGGGTAGCCGTTGATTATTGCAACCCTTCGTTTGGTAGCCGGTGGCATGAAAGTATGGACGGCATGGCTTTGAATTAGTTAGGCGTGGCCAAGCTAGGATTTTGGCATAGTTTAGGCGCATGCCAAAAACTAGGGTTTTGGAAAAGTTTGGGCGCGACCAAAATTAGGGCTTGGCATTAGGCCAAATATTACCACGCGTTAGCTGGTGACCTTGGACGACTAAGATTTTCATCTTAGATGGAAGGGTGGATGTTGATCGTTTCAACGCTTCATTTTGGAAGCCAGCGACATGAAGGAAAGGCTGACATGGTTTTGGCACAACGATGCGGCTGGCATGGTTGGCATGCCTTGCGCAGAGATGTTGTACAGCATGCCATTGGCACATGCGACATGGTTGACATGCCTTGGCACGGAGATGTGGCACGACATGCCATTGGCACATGCGGCATGATTGGCATGCCTTGACGCAGAGACGTTGCACGGCATGCCATTGGCACATGCGGCATGGTTGGCATGCCTTGGTGCGGAGATGTGGCACGACATGCCATTGGCACATGCGGTATGGTTGGCGTGCCTTGGGGCGGAAAGGTTTCACGGCATGCTATTGGCACATGCGACATGGTTGGCATGCTTTGGCGCGGAAAGGTTGTACGGCATGCCATTGGCACATGTGGTGCGGCTGGCATGGTTTGCATGCCTTGGCATGGAGATATGGATGGCACGACATGCCATTGTCACATGTGGTGCGGCCGGCACGGTATTCCGTTGGCACATGTGGTGCGGCTGGCATGCTTGGCATGCCTTGGCGCAGAGATGTGGCTGCCACGGCATGCCATTGACAAATGTGGTTCAGATGGCATGGTTGGCATGCCTTGGCGCGGAGATGTGGCTGGCGTGGCATGCCATTGGCACATGTGGTTCGGCTGGCATGGTTGGTGTGGAGATGTGGCTGGCACGACATGTCATTGGAACATGTGCTTCGGCTGGCATGGTTGGCATGCCTTGGCGCGGAGATGTGGATGACACGACATGCCATTGGCACATGTGGTGCAGCTGGCATGGTTGGCATACCTTGGCGCGGAGACGTGGCTGGCATGGTTTTCCATTGGAACGGTAGTGCGGATGGCATGGTTGGCATGCCTTGGCGCGGAGATGTGGTTGGCACGGCATGCCATTGGCACATGTGGTGCAGTTGGCATGGTTGGCATGCCTTGGCGCAGAGATGTGGCTGGCATGGTTTTCCATTGGCACGGTGGTGCAGCTAGCATGGTTGGCATGCCTTGGCGCATAGACGTGGCTGGCATAGTTTGCCATTGGCACGGTGATGCGGCTTGCATGATTGGCATGCCTTGGAACGGGGACGTGACTGGCATGGTTTTCCATTGGCACGGTGGTGCAGCTGGAATAGTTGGCATGCCTTGGCACGGAGACGTGGCTGGCATGGTTTGCCATTGGCACGGAGGTGTTAGAATTAGGATTTGGTATGTATGAAGATGATGTCGGTCAATACTAAGGGTTCTGCCGTGGAACATGAAACATGTATAAAAAAAAGGTACCCTGGTAATTCTTACGTAGGCATGTTGATGATTCAATAAATGCGCTAGTGTCGTAGTGACGTCATGTCAGATGTAAGGTTTTAATATTTTAACCCTAAACTAAAAACCACCATCAACATTAAGTCACCTGCTTAGCTCAAAACAGGAGCATTATTACGAGGTAATCATAGGATGGTGATAGGCAAGGGCGAAATCGAAATGGAAATTCATGAAAAGATGGTCATGAAAACCCGGCTAACCTTTTTTTGAGAGGTAAGGAGAATTCGTGATTCTTGTGTTGGCGGCCTTGCGTAAATTCTATTCGTGGTGTTGCTGGCTAGACCGTCAAATAGTAGAGTTGGTTGTTAGTTGAGATGCAGACTATCGACTTGGCTTGGTCACCTAGGGGTTTAAGATAACTCATTTTGTGTAAACACTAAATTTAGGCATACACATTGGGACTACCAGGAGTTCTATAGTTTCCAAAAGCCAAAACTGAGACTCTAGTAGTGCCAATACAGTGAGATTAAAATCCATAAATACTATGAAGTAACAACAAAATCCATAAATGAGGAGGAGGTTGGGTCAGCCTAGTCCATAAATATTTATGGATTTTAATCTCTTATTTAGAATACTCTCAGTGCTAAATTATTTTGGAAACCTCCTTTATTAGTAGTAATCCTAACTCATTGTGCAAGAGACTAGGAGTTTATTTCTGGAATAAACTCTGTCTATTCATCTTAATATGGCCTTGTATAGACTAGGATTAACCCATCTCCAATGGGTTGAACCTAGTCCCAAAGTCCCTTCCTCTTGATATATAAACAAAACGGGATTATAAACATATCTTGTAACTTTTATGTGGCGAAATTACTGAAGTGGGTAATATAATCCGCACGTATATTTTAACCTTTGATGAGTTATTGGAGTAAGGCCTCTCAGATTGCCAATGATCTAAGATTTAGACACGAAAGTCTTTATTTCACAAATCTCCCTTCTTATTTCCTTTAACTCATCAAGAACATCGGAAAACTTCTGAGAATTAGAAGGAACATCCATGCGTTTTCTTGTGCTTCTCCTTTTTCTTTTCAGGGACTTAGACACAGGAGATTTCTCTTTTTCCTTGATTGAAGGCTTAACAATCATGTTGACATACTTTCCATCCAACGACATATTGCTTCGAGAACATTTATTAACAACTGGATTTGTGTGATGGAATCACTTAACTCAACAAGCATTCTTATAAAGGATGTCAAACATGAAAAAGGAATGTAGGGTTCGAAACCTATTGACAGGTTTGTATAGTCCAACTCTAAAACCCTATAGAGAGTAGAATTGTCGATAATAAACCTTTTCTTTTATCTAATAGACAGAAAATAACTAAACTACGAAAAGAAGAAAAACTTTTCTGAAGCCTGGACCAACTCTCTATCTTGTCTCTTTTCAATCAGGCACATGAGACAAGATTTTCCTAACAACACAATAAAGTTGTGTTGCGATAATCAATGATTTGTCCATCTTTTTCCTCATGGGAGGAATCCTCTGATTTCTGTCTATCAAAACGACTTGACAATACTTTCTTTTCAAATGGTCTTATTCTATCCCTGAGAACCAACTTCTTAGATGAAGATAAGATCCTACATACCTCGACGGTCTTCTGAGCAAGTTTCAGCTTCCTTGCTAATCGATATTCTCTTCGATGAAGTTTGCTCGCTTGCCTTATTTGGTGCTTGTATTTGTAACACCTTGATAGTTCGTGTCCCCTCATCGAACAAACGAGCATGTCAATCTTGGATAATATTCAGGCATCTGAGATGTGCAAGCAGCTAAACATACAGTAGATCATGTAACATTACTGACAGGGTTTCTAGTAATTGGATTCAGTGAATCTTCCAACTTGATTGGGTTTCCTTCTTCTCTGAACCCATTGAGGTTGATATATGTATTGCTACAAGTATCAACATCGATGTTTTCACTAAGGAGCCCTACACTTGATTTCGTATCTTCATCGGAATCATAGTATCAGTCATTTCATCAAGTGTTACAGCTAGACCTTTGTTCCCAGTATATTTTCTATGATTTGGGCATTCGTTAGAAAAATGGACAAAACCCTTATACTTAAAGCACTGAGGCATGTACTCGTCACCAGCCTCGTCAGCATCCCAGTTTTTAGGAGGTACGCGACCGTGAAGTTTGTCTGATGACCTAGGTTTGTCTCTTGAAAACCGTTTACTTATCTTCAACAGAAGATCCCTAAACTGTGTTGTGATCAAGGATACTGATTCATCAAGATCTTCATCCGAAAAATCATTCTCAGACTGATCATCCTCAGAGACATGAACACTTTTACTTTTGACCAGTAATTTAGTGTTCTTCTGTGCTTTAAAGTCAACATCCTTACCGACTTTGGATGCATGCTCATGGTCAAAGATCTTAAGCTTCCCAACCAAGGTGTTTCTGGAAAGATTATCGAGGTTATTCCCCTCACAATTTCCTTTTCAGGAATAGTCTTACCCAACGCAAAAGATGCATTAACAATTTCAGACACTTTATGATTAAACTCATCAAATGAATCTTCATCTGCCATACGAAGGTTCTCCCAATCGGAATTAAGGTTTCGAAGACTAGCTTCCTTTTCACTGGAGTTTCCTTCGAATACGGTTTATAAGATATCCCAAGCAACTTTAGACCGAGTGCAATTACACACATGATGCTGAAGGTTTGGGGTAATGACATGTATGATAGCATTCAAACCGTCGGAATTTTGCTTAGCAGCAAGTATCTCGCCAGGAGTATATTCACCAATAGGTTTGGGAACATTTACATCACCAACTGCCACAGCGGGAGCATCATAGCCATTAACAAAAAAAACCATGATTGAAAATCACGTGCTTGAAGAAAAGCTCGCATAAAAATTTTCCACCATAAGTAATTGGAGCCATCGAAGACTGGTGGTACGTTAATAGAGATAACACCTCTGTCCATACAGTCAGATCGCTACAAACACAGAATGATGAGGTTTTAAACGTGTTTTCCAGCTCTGATGCCAATTGAAAAAGCAAGGGTCTAAAAACACCACCCAATATTTCTCTTAGCAATCTGTATGGACTAAATCCGAAATACTTAGATAGAGAATCAACTAGACAGTCAGACTCAATCTAGATAAAAAGTATCTCAAGGAGTTAGTATCTCTCACTTGTTTTTATTTACTCAAGCTAAAACAATAGCGAATCTTTTGATCAAACACAAGGAATAACTTGGACGGTGCCAAAGACCAATATCCAAGGATCAATCAATATCAATCAACAACCAAAGGTTGGATTTCCAATTGATGATCTTTAACGCACAACCTGTATTATTTCTATTATATAAAATATAATGCGGAAAAGAAATAACACAAACACCAGAAGTTTTGTTAACGAGGAAACCGCAAATGCAAAAAAAAAACCGGGCCCTAGTCCAGATTGAATACACACTGTATTAAGCCGCTACAGACATTAGCCTACTACAAGCTAACTTCGGACTGGACTATATTTGAACCCCAATCAGTCTCCAACCGATCCAAGGTACAGTTGTACTTCTACGCCTCTGATCCCAGCAGGACACTTCGTACTTGATTCCCTTAGTTGATATCACCCACAACTAAGAGTAGCTACAACCCAAAATCGCAGACTTGATAATAAACAAATCTGTCTCACACAGAAAAGTCTATCAAAGGATAAATCCGTCTCCCACAGATAAACCCTAGGTTTTATTCCGTTTTATGATATGAAATCAAGGTGAACAGGAACCAATTGATAATCCGGTCTTATAGTCCCAAAGAACAACCTAGATTAATCAATCACCTCTCTACAAGCCTTCCTGACTACACAGGTGATTTGTCGAGAAATCACAAACAGCGAGACGAAGATGTTTGTGACTTCTTTATCTTGCCTATCGGAGAACTCTCACGATCTCAAGCCAATCAAAGATTGTACTCGTACGATAGAAGATGCAAGACCAGATCACACAACTACGATAAAAGTAGTATCAGTCTGGCTTCACAATCCCAATGAAGTTTTTAAGTCGTTAACCTTGTTTTAGAGAAGAAAACCAAAGGTTAAAGGATAATCGACTCTAGCGAGCGCACTAGTATCACACATACGTATGGAGATTAGTTTTTCTCAAAGCTAGATGTCTCTTTTATATAGTCTTCAAATCAGGGTTTTGCCTTAGTTACAAAACAATCCATATTTACTGTTAGATGAAAACCTGATTTAGATTCAAGCTAATATTTCTCAACAGTTAGATCGAAAACTTATCTTGTCACACACACTTGGATAAACGTTTTACTGGGTTCGTGAAAACCTTGCCAAACGTGTATGTGTATGTTGGTTCAATATAGTAACCCAAAAGGTGAACCATATGATCATTTCATATTAACCGTGTTCCTCTTCACTATAACTAGTTTAATTGACTCAAATGAACTAGTTAGAGAGTTGTTCAATCGTAAGATACAATTGAAGTAAAGATGATTTGATTCGATGAATCGGCTCATGAACTTATAGCCATGGTTTGCTTAAAGCATTCCTTAGTAATTTCAGTTTCATGTTCAGAGCACATCTTTAGATCATAACCACTTAAGCTCACAAACAAGTTCAAGGACTTAAGATTAATTGATTGAGTTTTCCAAACTCAGCAGAAAATATCGGTAAGGAGACTTCCGCCAGTTCGCGGACTTAACACGCAAACTAGTTATTGGAAAATCGAGCAGAAATTCTCGGGAAGAGAACTTCCGTCAGTTCGCGGACTTGGCAAAGCCAATTTCTCTAGTCTTCACTCAATCAACAAAGCTCTAAAGCTTCGTATTAAGGAATATGACTTATGCACATATGTGTTACCACACAATGCTTATATCCATCATTGGTTATATAAACCTAAACTCTCATTCCAACCAATGAAACATTCTCAGAGGACGTTATTCAGTCGTTCTTCACAGACCTTTCTCGTCAGAGAAATTTCCAAAGTAATTGAAACTTTTCATGATTCGTCGCTAGGTGAAGATAAACATGATCAAAGCGAAACACTTTACCAATACACGAATACGAGAAAAAAATAAGCATTGAATACTCATCTCAAAATATCAAATGTGTATGATCCAGTCTATATAGCATACGGCTTATCTCATAAGAAGTAGGAGATAGAATAGATAGACTTTTGAGTAATAGATAAGTTCAAGTATCCACATACCTTTTTGGTGATGAAGTTCCACCGTTCCTTGAGTAGATCTTCGTCATTGTATGATGAATCACCATGAAATCCTTGAGATTACTACACTTTCCTATCCTAGTCCGAGACTTAGCTATAATATGCTAGAAATCAAGACTCATAGTTTTAATCACTAACATTAACAAACATGCTTGATATAGCAAAGCATGCGAGGTTGACCGAGCTATGCTCTAACAGATTGGGTTCTCTTCTAAAAGATTATCAAGATTGGTGTATGTATTGCTACAATTATCAAAATCAGTATTTTCACATAGAAGAGCAACACTTGATTTCTTGTCTTCGTCAGAATCATAATTGTCAGATTTCTCATCAAGTATTGCAGCAAGACCTTTCTTCCAGTGTATTTTCTACGATTTGGGCACTTGTTTGCAAAATGACCAAAACCCTTACACTTAAAGCATTGAGGCATATCCTCGTCATCAGTTTCATCAACGTCCCTATTTTTAGGAGGAATACGATTATAAGGTTTGACTGATGCCTTTGGCTTATCTCTGGAAAACCATTTACTTCTCTTCAACAGAAGATCCCTAAACTGTCTTGTGATCATCGAGACTGATTTGTTAAAATCTTCATCTGATGAATCTGTCTCGGTTTGATTTACTTGAATCAATTCATAAACAATATATCCACGGTTTGAAAATATTGCATTCCTTATTGATTTTATTCTTTAATTTCATGAACTTCCGGTTTGAGAAGTATAACCAGCTTGGGTACGTGTACGGGTACGTATACCATAGCTACCGGAATTGAGTTTGAAAATTCAGCAGAAATTTTCGGTTTGAAAACTTTGGTGGGTACGTGTACGGGTATGCGTACCTAAGGTGACTGGTTTACTAGTTTGCAAGTTTACAAACTCAGCAGAAATTTTCGGTTGAAAAATTCCGCTGGTACACGTACGGGTATGCGTACCCAACCTGTCTCCTTCACCCATACCGTATGCACCATATGCACACACTTGGTTTCCGTCAAGTGGATTTATATACTAATGTGCAAACACACTTTATATTCATAGTTGGTTACGTAATCTCAATTCTACATTTCAATCATTGAAACATTCTTCTATAATGTTATAACAGTCGTTATTCAAAACTATCGTCATCAAAGCTATTTTCAAGATTGAAACGTCATCATGACTTTCTTCATGAGTTAAGATGAAAAGTTGGTAAAAAGAAAGCTTACCAACACATATTTCGAGAAAAAGATAGGCGAGTAAACTCGGCTCGAAATAGCAAATGTGTATGTATGAAATCTATCATACTTATACGAATTTGTCTCAAGAGTAGGAGATTGAGAGGTAGACTTTTGAGTGATAGATAAGTTCAAGTCTCCACATACCTTTTAGGAGAATGAAGTTCCACCGGTTCCTTGAGTAGTTCTTCATCTTCGTAAGATGATCGTCGTGGAGTCTGGAGCTCAACTACACTTAACTGACCTAGTCCGAGACTTATCTCTAAGTAGTCTAGAAATCAAGACATATATTTTTGACAACTAAACTTGACAAACATGCTTGAGATAGCAACGCATGCGAGTTCGACCGAGAAATGCTCTACATCTACCATTTGAGTTAATATAGCAAGTGTCATTTCCTAATATAAGTATGATATGACATGAGTGCAAATGCTTCACAAGCATAAAAAAAATTTAGCCATCAGCTACAAATCAATGGTCGCAAAACATTCCTTTTTCCTCGCCAAATCTTTTTTCCGACCAAATTTTCTTGTCGCCCGCATTGTCGGTAAATGTGTGTTGCAGAATGTTTTCGTTAACCTAAATTTTAATTTTATCGCCAATGTGTTCAACGATAAAAACAGGTTTGATGGCTGAAAAAGAAACATCACTGACAAAAAAATATATTTCCGCGATTAAAACCAATTAGCGACGGGATATTTTGTCGTGAAAAAATACTTTGAGTTGGCGATAATGTAAGCAATCATCTTAAGAAAAAAATGAGCAACATTCTTGCTTTAACAATCAAATAAGTATTCACATCTTAGCAATATAACTATGTCATCAAGCTCAAGGAAACAACAAAAATATCCAAAATAATAAGAAAATCAATGTAAAAATGAAATTGAGATAATATATTTTGTGAAAAGGAAAATCCAATGTAGTAAATAAAGTAAAAATTGAGTTAACAAATATGAAAACCGAATTCATTGTTCAACGATTAATATCTCAATTTATATTGGATTATACTACATATTATTTTTTTGATAAACTACTGAATCCTGGTTTTCTGAGCAACGACATGTATGATGTAGTATGACAACTCAATCCATTAGGTTGTTAGATGGGTCAAATCAAACTAATCAGCATCAATCCGAAATTCTCAAAAAATTAAGAAATAAAACACATTTAAGTGAGGAAAAAACGTTTACACAACATGCAATTCAGATGGACTCACAATATCCATACGAAAGAGAACCAAAAGATTCAAACATTCCAAAAGATTTATCGGTGGACGTACAATTGTTTTTCTAAGTATCGAAGGTGGTGTTAGTTGTAGTATTCATAGATTATGAAACACCATATTTAACAGTGCAGAAAAAAAAAACAATTGACTTACTAGTTCAGCTGTCCAAGCATTTGTAATATCACCTTGCACTTAAAATAACACAATCCATTAGAGAAATCGGCTGAAAATCAATAGCAAGGATAATTGAAAAGTAGTCCAAAACTACTAAATAGTTCAACGGAAAATTGAATCCTCTCAACTTATAATTATGTTCACCTAAATTTACACACATTTTAGCAAAGCACAAAAATCATCTTACAAAATCTTAGTTAAGAATTATTTTTTCGCATACACTCAATAGTCGTTGGTGAAAAAAAGTTCCAACTCCCTCTAATGGATAATTCTGCCACATGACGATCTATGAATGATGTTCAACATCAAGTGGAGGCACTCTGACTGGCATGGAAACTTACAATTTTATATATAACATAATGACAATGGGAGAAAATGAATATACATTGTACCAACATGTATAAAATATACGCATTTTAGCCAAGCTTTTCCTCCCAAGTAATGGAAGGTTAGACATGGTTAAGAATTTTCTACCTCATGGTCAGTCGGTGATTTTCCTATCCTTCTTTACAATTTAGATAGGTAAAGAGCTGCAGAGCTCTAATATGTGCCTAGATTACATCATTTGAGTATCGATTTCTTATCCTTTTTTAGTTATTAGTAATCTTCGTATATTACACTTGATTTAAATTTTGTAGGTATGTTGGAGTCATGTGACGAGAAAGAAGAAAAATATGAATTTAATCCGGTGCTTTGGAAATCTTAGTTGCTGATTACTTGAAGCACAACAATAAACTGAGGCTTTGAAGAAGCTATACACAACAACTTAGGTAAGAAAATTACCGAAGCACCTAATTGTCTCTGCTCGGGGAAGCCTAGGACCCAGTTCATTTTGTCTTAAAACTAGGTCGTGACATAGAACCCAGTTCAGTTCTCTTCACTGAATCATGAAGAACGAGAGATGTTGAACCAAGCTCCTTGTCATCACCACTAGCCATGGGTATAATGAGTGGACTGTTGTGGTCACTAGTACATTTTTGTCCTTTAGACATGCCACTTATAAATTTCCTAGATATAGTTTTTTGGTTTTGGCGTGTTAACATTGGTACTGTCATCCACACCATGGATATCAGCGTGTCAAATTATCACCGTTTAGTAACGTTAACTTTTAAATTTTTGATGCGTGTGTTTATAGACCAGTATATCGACACACTAACCAGTATAGGCGTGTCTAAAAATTAGTCACGCCAATTAAGGCGTGGTTTTAAAGTTGGTTCTATCAGACACGCCAGTATGCGTGTCCATAGTGTACGATTTATAGATATACTGGTTTATTTGCATAGTTAAAAAGTTGGTTTATTAGACACGCCAGTATGCGTGTCCATATAGTAATTTTTATAGACACACCGATGTTATTATGTGGCTAAAAATTTAGTCTTATTGGACACACTAGTATATGTATGTCCATAGTGTGCGTTTTACAAACACGCCGGTTTATATGCGTGATTAAAAAGTTGTTTTATTAGACACGCTAGTATACGTGTCCATAGTGGGCGTTTTATAGACACGCCAGTTTTATTGGGTACATGAAATGGGTTGTAAAATAAATAAAAAAAAGCTTCTGCCAATATTCGAGCGCATTGTCTCGAAGGAGGTAGGTGACAAGACGAATCAACCCACCAAGCTGCACTTCTTCTGTTGTTTAAGATTAGTGTTTTAACTAAACTGGTTCTGCAACTCCATATGAACCAAAGGATAATCACAATCCATACGGAAGCATGACAAAAACTAGGGTATTAAGATTAATTCAAAGCCTATTTTACTCATAATTCCAAAACAAAAATCTATGTGCACGCCTATTACTATTGCTACTAATCCTAGCATGACAGAATATTAATTCAACAATCAGTATAGACAAAACCAAACTCATAAAATACACTCATCCAACATTTCTAAAACCAATCTGCATACAAAACCCCACCATGATTTAAGAATCAATTTTTCTCAACAATCCATACATTCATTCTCTAGTTAACAGGAAAATTCAAACTGCTAACTTAAATTTGAACCAAATTCAGTACCATGATGATCATCATTACCAAAATAGTATAACCTAAAACAAAAAGGAGAGGATAAAAGTATATTTACATTAACCAATTCCTTGAAAAAAAACCAAAAAATGTTCCAACCTAATTATTCATCTATTAGCAAACACAAACAATTATATTCTATCACCTGGCTTGATTATCGCTTAGTCCCTTGGAGATTGTTGCTCAGATGCAGTCGTTTGAGAAGCAAGGACTAGTGATGGTACTAGTGTTGGCTCAACCGGTTGCTCTGGTGGTATTGCACTTGTTGGATTTCGCTGAACATTACCTGCCTCCAAAAATGCAGCTATTCTGGATGTTGTTCTGCCAACTACATGACATACATAATGAAGCAGGGTATATGGCATTCCATGAGCAGGTATTGGCTGAGCAGCACGAAGAAGAAGCTCTCTTCTAGCGGCAACATGCAAAGTGATAGTATTAAATCCATGCCTTCCCCCTCCATCCACAACATATTTAAGATCAATAAGCGCGAACCCCTTGTTAATCACATAAATACCTTCGATAGGGTGTTCAGCAGTCACAACCCAGCTATCCCGCATGCGCCATGTTCTAATGGATCCAGGTCCGGCAGCCGCTGCACCACCAACACCCCCGTCAATGAACTCATCACTAACACCATCACCAGGATCAGAATATACATCAGACAAGATTTCTTCGCAGTTCTCAGTAGCCATTGGTTCTTCTTCAACTGCACCACTCCCTCCGCAACCACTGCTTTCTCCATGTTTAGTTATACAATCTTGAAATGGAGGATCGTCTCTCCCCCTAGGAGGCATTTGTTGAATTGGGAAGCGGATGATGCAGTACCCTGATTCTCGGAGATATTACTACCCAATTGGTTGTAATTATCATTCCTCACTAGTGCATCAGAGATATTGCTTTCTATTGCTCTTGAAGGAATATCTATTTGGTGTTGAATGTTTCTCTGATGAATTTTGATTGCAAGGAGTTGATGACAAATTTTTCTCAAAATTTCAGGATTAATTTTTGTCCCCCTCTTAGTCTCAATTTTGAAATGGGATTTCTGGTTTGGACTCTAATGGAAGCAATTGGGATAATGATAATGAAGAAAAGAAACATCATTTTAAGCCTTAATTGGTTCGGTTCCCAATGCATTCACACCTTTTCGGTGAGAAAAACTCTTATTCTACCCCCTGCCGTCGATTCAATTCTGTATAAATCAAATTATATCTCTTGTGACTTGTTTAATCGGATTTTTTTATTTTGAACCTCTGTGTTGCAACAAGTGGAGGACATTCAGAGATCATTTACACACATGCTATTCATACAAGTTAACATGAATAATTTAGTTTAGTGTTACATGAGCATGATATTTATCTCTCTCTGATCTTGGTTATACTGCTTGTCCTTTCACATGGAAAAATAAAACAACTTCTCACAGAGGAGAATAAGTCGGTAATGACGACAATATAGGATGCACAAATTGTCTTTATAGGCCGACCGAGCGAAGCGAAGGAGGACCTTTATAAGGCCACTTTTTGTAAAATCCTAATTCATCAATTGACAGAAAAAGATTGGATTTTGGTGTCCCAAACCATTTTCAATTAACAATGAAAGGACTAAAAAACCCCTCCATGTATCTATTTCTCACTAAAACTAGCGCAAATATAACACAATATGATGGGTAATCACATAAATTTATTGAGAAGTAAAAAGGACACGGAGGTTGGAAATGTTGTAATTGTTGTGGGGAAGTTTAGCAAACTCCAGGGTAAAGTCACCTAAAGGTTGCGGGTTCAAATCCCGACCATCTTTTTTTCCCCCTTTTTCGTTCTTCTTTCTTCAGGGTTGAAATCGAGAGAGGAGATCGAGATGAAGAAAGAAATTGAGCAGAGAAGTTTGGGTTTGTGTCGAAATTGAAGAATCAGAATATGGGTTTCGAAGTGATGGGACTTTGATGGAGTTGTAGAAAGGGGATCTGAGCTGTTATTGTTGATGAATTTGAATCTGTTATAGGAGATAAAGCTGCTGTGAAGAACATAGATCGAGATGTAGAAACTATGTCTGTGTTTACGGAAATTTGAGTTGTATTTGGAGATCGACATGGTTGATTGGACAGAGAAGACTGGAAGAGGAGATGCAATTCTGTGAACAGTTGAGATGAACAAGAATTGGATCTGGGAAGCGGAAATTGATGATACAGTGTGTTAAGGGCTTGAGGTGAAGAACAATGGCTGCTGTCAGTTAGAAATGGGTTTCGGGTGGTTTGTCAGGGAAAAAACTCTTTAAAGATCTGAGTAATGAATTAGAAGAACGTATTATTGGGTGAGATAATTGAAAATTCAAGAGGAAACTCTTTTGTGATTTTGTGATAATTGAAGAATTTTGAGCTTTCATAGTTATTTATTTTTATCTCAATTTCATTTTTCATACAGAATGCATAAGGAACAGATTGAGAAATGGCAGGATGAGATGAAGGAACTGAGATCACTGGATGCGATGAATGAAGAAGCAAATAATGGTCTTCATATGACTCGCTCGCTATTCCAGATTGTTCAGATGTGATCCCCATTGATAAGGTAATAGTGGTGAAATTTACTGATTCTACTCAATTAGGAAATTTAGGATTTGATTTGTCGATATAACAACTGAAATTATATGATATGTGAGAGTTATGATGTGGTCAAGAAAGAGAGAAATAGGTTACTAGGTGGTGCAATTTAAGTTAACAGAATCCACATAGAAACGTTATGAACTTTGATGACGAAGTAATTTGTTTATGTAGTGATTTTTTCTTATAATTCGTGCACGCTGTTTGTCAGTTTGGGAACTCGTAATAACATAGTGGCATTTTATGTTTGAAGAATTCCAGTCATATTAGTTAGCAGGTTATGTAAATTTATTTGGAATGCAGTGTTACGATGTGTATATTTAGCTGTTTTCTTTAATCCTGGACCTTGCTCCCCACTCCTGGTTAGATTTCAGGGAAGAAAATGCCACTAATAGATTACTTCAATTTGGCATCGCTAAGTGTAGTAGGGTCTATCTATGAACTTCATTTGTTGCTAATAGGTTGTTGAGGTGAGTTAACAGCTTACATGAGGGCTGGTGCTTCTTTTTCTGTGCACATAGGACATGCTAATTTAGTAGGCTGGATTAGAGAAATGGTTTGAGGGTTGTCAATTATCTGATCTGTACTCTCTTTTGTTATACATTTTCACTGAAATGGCATGCTTATCAATAGGTTTTGGATACTTCACTGGGCTAAGCAAGATGTCCCTGTAGTTCTGAATCTTGGATTTTTAAGAGAAACTGATGATTTGGAACTTTGGAAATTCTGATTTTTTATTTTTTTCCTTTTTCACACAGAATCAAATGGTAGGGTGATATTAAGGAACTGAGATCACTCGCTGTCTGCTTCAGAAGGGTCAGGTTTTGATTCTTGATAAGGCAGTAGTAGTATTAGTATCAACAAACAAATAATAAGAATTTTAGTTTACACGTTTGAACATTATTTAGCTGTAAGTTGCTCATTTGCATCGAATTATTTGAATTGTTTTTTAGGAGCATGCATCTAATGTTGTATAGTTTGTTGTTGTTCATGATAATACTGCTTCCAGATTCGTTTATGTCCTTCAGAATTGCAGTGGGCATATAATGTTAGTTTTATTGTTATTGTTATCAATTTTGTGATCCAATTTCATTTGTGGGTCTGTCATCCTTTCAAAACTGCTTCCCTATTCTTAATCCTTGAAATAGAAAATATCTGGTCTCCATTGCTACTCTTTTACCGGTTGATCAACAGAAGTACAGAACCGTGCACAGACCACAGGATAGGGGTCTTGTGGCTCTTGTTGCGCAAGATGTTCCAGTGTGCTCTTTACCTGTCCCTTACCCATGGTCCCAATGTTTGGAAGTGGCAAGCAGTGAAGGTTTGGCAGTGTTGTTTCTCGTGTTGTCATCAGTTGGAGCCTGGAGGAAGTAGTATTGGCAGAAGATGATGAAGTTGAGTTGAGAAGATAGACATGAAATGGTGAGTTGTAGGTGCAGTTTTGGTGTTGGGATGTTTGAACTGGAACGGCTTGAACTGTGTTGAAAAATGCAACTCTGCAGTGAATGAAACTGAGATGCAGCTTCAGATGATGCAAGACAATAAGCTGGCGCTGTTATTTATGAATCTACAGAGTGAATTTGATATTGCAGCTGCAATTGCAATTGCAATGGATGCAGTTGACTGAAATGAGTTTAGAAGATCAGTGCTGGTGAATGCAGTTGCAGATAATAGTGGTATTGACCTGCAAATGGAGTTCAGCCTTAGATGGAACTGAAAAAATGGGTAGCTGCAGTTGGTTTGTGTTGATTTGGTGTGAAGCAGTGGTCAGGGGATTGTAGGTGCTACAGTGGTGCTGCAATGAAGAAAATGAGAGAACTAGATACTGAGATTGGGAAGATACGAAGCTTCCACAGCTGTGGAATGTGGCTGAGCTGAAGTTGTGAGGCGTAGTGAGGCGCAGCAGGAGCTTAGACCTTGGAAAATTGGACCAGTCAGCTAAGCTGACTCTGACTCACCATCTGATTTGACTCAGTGTTTGACCGGGTTGACTCAGCTGACCTGAACGGATTGGCTCGTTTGGCTGGTTACCGGGAGGACTTAGCCGGTCACCTGAGCTACTTTCCCGGCCAACTCCCGGCGACCTAACATATCTTTTATAGTGTTTCCTTCATTTACAAATATGAATCCATGCAACAACGTAGTGGTGTCGTTTCATCAATTTATTCGGTCGGCCCTCTCACCGTGGCAACGATTATACTAGTATAAAAAAAATGTTGCCATGTTTATGAAATCAAAGATGTTTTCTTCAAGAAAAATATATCAACAATCACCCAGACATTTTACTCTGACTATGTCAACCATATTAAAAAAACAACAAGATAGTTGTGTGTTCCACATTTGCAGCAGCAGAAACTTGGGAGAGCTGGATCACGTCATTAGTTGATGTTCCTTATAGTTCTACCCTTGATGTTGGTCCGATAGTAATCCTTCCTGGATTCCTTTTGCAGGTCAAGTTTATCTACCTTCGTCAAGTCATTCTCATTCCGACAAATAGCTTCCGTACTGAATTCCTCGTCGATATCATCACCAACATTTTTCCAATTTTGGGTAGGTGCACCTAACACAATAGACTTTTTTTATTTTCCTGGTCTGTCAAATAAAATACTTGCTTAACTTGGGAGGCTACAACGAAAGGATTATTATGGAGTCCCAACTTATTAAGCTCAACCAAAATGTAGCTGAGTTTTTCTTTTGAGATCCCTGCTTTGTTAACCCATTTACACTTGAAAAGTGGCATTTTCAACGAATGATATGTCAGCACCCATATATCTTGTAAAAATCCGTATCCGCCTGATTTAGGGAAATCCCCGCTTTTCTAATGTGCGTGTCAGTTTCCTCTACGTAAACCCCGTTATTCTTGTACACGGAACCATCACTAGATTTTGTGCGAAACAGGTATCCATTGATATGATATGCTTCGTATGTCTCTACTTGTTTATCCGGTCCGATTGATATCCACCTTAAGTTCTCATTGAAGTTTTCCCTAGAGTCTGCCCACTCATTCTCAACCAGAAATACATTATAATTAAGGATTAGCTTTCGTCTCAATGCAAAAGTTACATAGCAAGAATGACATTTTTGCAAACTCTTACCACTCCTTGTAACCATTTGGCGAACTCTTCATTATGTTTTTGATCTATCTGTCTATCCTTCATACCAAGATATTTATCCTTCAAAAATTTATGGTGTCATCTAGACAGTACAATGATTAATGTTATTATCTTTACAGAAATTCAAACACATAATCAGAAACTAATTAAATAAAATATGAGGTTATTTGGTTAGATCTAGTTATACTTACTCATTGTAAGGATAAAATTTAGGCAAATTCCGCAATACATAGAAATGCCCTTTATCAAATAGATCTTTATCGACAATAGGAAACTTAGCACCTGACATTGGTTTTCCCCTGAAATTATAAGAATCTTCGCCATTGTCAGATCTGGTGGAATTCCGACTGTATCATTCATGCTTTGTTGGTGCTCACTGATCATCTCAATTGAATTTTCCGCAATATTCCCTTCAACAATGCTTCCTCCAGGTCTGTTTCTGTTCTTCACATGCCCTTTAATGACCTTCAAGCACCTTTCGAACGAATACATCCATCGAAAGCATACAGGACCAAAAAATTCCACTTCCCTGGTAAGGTGCACAGTTAAATGAACCATGATGTCGAAAAAGGATGGAGGAAAGTATTTCTCGAGCAAGCACAACGTCACAACGAGTTCCTACTGCAATTTTTCTAGCTCTGCCACCTTGATTTCTTTGTTAGATATTTCCCTGAAAAGTAACAAAACCTGATAATAGCATATCTTGTTGGCTGCGACATAATTGATTTAACCGCAATGGCAAAAAAATTTGCATTAGCATGTGATAATCATGCGATCTTATTCTGATAAGCTTCCGATATTTTCGATTCACCAGGGTTGAAAAGTTTGAACAATGCCCTTGTGGAACCTTTATCTCGGATAATGTTTTGCAGAACTTGTCCTTTTCCTCCAGGCTTAATTTGTGACATGCTGCCGGTAGTGTATATCCTCCTTTGCCATTTGGCTTAGGTTGTAACTTGTCTCTAAAACCCATGTTTTGCAGATCCATTCGAGCATCCAAGTGGTATTTCGACTTGAATTCACTATTCAACAATGTTCCAACAATACTCTCGCAACATTCTTTTCGACGTGCATGAAATCTATGCAATGGTGGACAACATGATACCTCCAGTAGGGGAGGATCCAGAACCATATATTGAGCTTTTTTTTCCAGTAGGGTATGACGGTCTCCTTCTCATTCCCATTAACCTTAATTAGGTCGATGGTCTTTTCGATTCTCTTCATCTTTCCATCTCTTCCAGGGTTATCCTACACGAATTCCACTACAATGTTCTTCGATCGTTTTCCCCATTCTTTCTTTATAAACTTTACCTCATTGTGTATTTGTGACGGGGTCATAAGTTCCGGAACATTGTCAGTTTCATCTTTTCCATTGAAACCCTTCTGAAATCTGAATGGATGAACATATGGTAAGTATCTTTTATGCCTGGTATAAACCTCTTTCCTACATCGTTTTATCATGACATAGTAAGTATTTCTCCCACACACCTTACATGCGTCTTTTCCCTGGTAGGGGCTACAACATAGTGTACCGAGAGCAGGGTAATCATTTATTGTCCATAAAACAACCGCACTTAGAATAAACATCTCATGTTTGAGAGCATCAAAACATTCGAATCCCTCAAACAATTCCTTAAGATCCTCAACAAACTCTTGTAACGTGACATCAATGTCCTTATAAGTCCCTCCATCGATAATTACTGACGACATGGTGAACTTTCTCTTCATACACAACTATGGCGGAAGGTTGTAAATCACTGTCAGAATTGGCCACACACTATGTCGTTTTATCATGCCTTTGTTTACGTTAACCCCATTAGCCGAAATTCCTAGGCGCATATTTCGAGGATCATTATGAATTACAGGATATCTTTTATCTATATTTTTCCATGTCGGTAAATCCGTCGGATGCCGTAAAACACCCTTGTATTTCTTTCTGGTGGTTTCATGCCACAATAAATATTCGACAATTCTCTTTGATTGAAACAACCGTTTCAGTCTTGGGATAATTGGAAAATACCACAAGACTTTTTCCGGAATATTTTCATGCACCTCTTGGGTGGTCTTGTCAACTTTCCATCTTGATCCTCCACAGGTGGGACACATGATACAATCCTTGTAATTCTTTCTATAGAGAATGCAGTCATTGATGCACACATGTATTTTTACGTACCATAAACCCAAATCACTCAACACTTTTTTAGCTTCATATGTACTTTTCATCATCTTATTTTCTATAGGGAGCATGGATTTTAACAGTGGTAGAAGTTCATCAAAGAACTTGTCGGAAGCTCCGTGCTTGATCTTCAAGTTAAACAGGTCATACATTGCATATCTCTTTGTAAAATCGGCACATCCTTTGTATAGGGGTTTCCCAGCATCTTTGAGTAGCCGTTGCATCTTTTCAGAATCATTTGAAATTTATCTGCTAATAAAGCACTAATCATTTCTATAGTCTCTGCAGTATGTGTTGGTTCATCAGTGTGCGGACCGTTGTTTTCATTACCATCAAGAAGTGTCCACATTGATGACTCATCTTCTTCTCCGTGCTTAGTCCATACGGCATAATTTTGCTTGAATCCAGAAGAATATAAATGAAATCTAACTTTACTTGCCTTGTGCACATAGAGGTTGAGACATTTCACACATGGACATAAAAACTTAACTTTGCCCTTGTCGTCTGGTTTCCCTTTCCCGTTCGCAATATCCTGATGGTATGTATGCGTAGCAAACTTTATAAATGCGCTGACTCTGTCTTTATAATACGTTTTGATTCTATCGATATACATCCAAGATTTATCCATTACTCTAGGATCCATTATGAATTCTCAGATACATGGATGGAGAAAAAAACTTGTCAACATCTTGTGAAAATGCTATTATGGTCCGAATAAAACTCTGAATTATCATTGCAAAGAGTAATACATACACAAAGAGTAATCACAAATCATTATCTGAGTTCAGTTATCATATATGAATCATACAAATAATCAGAGGTTAGCTACCTACGTGCAGTTGCATGTGAAGACAATATTTACCCTACTATCACCGTTAGAGTTACAATCTGAGTTAACAAAGCAGTACTGAAAAGGAATACTTACACGTTCGATCCGATTATTCCGCAACTTTAAGCAAAACTGTCAGGGGAATATATTGTTTATCCAGGAGATGAATCAGATGATCAAAGTAAACCAGTTTTTTTTTCTTTTAGGGGGAGATTAAAAGAGAGATGAATTTGATGATCAAATAATCAGATTTAAGAGTAGAAACATGAATGATTTAAGACGAGAGAGATGAACACATAGGGTAAAGATTATAAGTGGGTAATGTAATGTAAATGGAAATTCGGTAATATTTTTTACTAATAATATTTAAGTGTGTCTCGTAAATAATTTAGTAAAATAGGAAGGTAAAGATCCTCCAAATTGCATGCTGCACGTGCTATGTTAAAAAATTTACTAGTCAAATCTTGTTATCCTGCTGCATAATCTTCTGCTTTGACGGCTCTAAAACACCGGAGTTAGGTACCATTAATATTCATTCCTTCCTGAAAGTTTTGGAGTACGTATTGCTGCAGTTGGTATAAACGTACTAAAAAATACACTTTCTGGCCTAAGAGTGATGATTGAGGAATTTCACGAAGATGAGAGATTTGGGATTAATGATGCAGTGTTGGCCCAAAAGACCGATTCCGAAGCGGACGATGCAGGTGAAGACAAGGAGGAAGAGGGGTTTGTTGAGGAGGAATAGAAGTCTGATGAGGAGGAAGATGAGTCTGATGAGGAGGAAGATGAATCTGATGATTCTGATTGCGAGTGATGGGTATGACAATGACTAATCCTTATCGACATTTGAATTCTTTTGTAGAGAGATGGTGGATTTTTGGGTAAGTGCTCGAATTGAAATGATGATATAATATTAAAAAATGGTTAAAGAAATAGCTATCATCAAAGTACACGGAAAAAATTCAAATGGAGAGGGGTCTAATGCAAATGGTAAGTCACTGAATCATATTTTGTTTTTTGGTTATGGCAATGGAGACTGAAAATGCAGGGGAATGTTATGTTATTTTGCTTTTTTCCTTTTCTTTTTGGTATTTGGATTTTTTGTGGGTAAGATGGTGAAATACTTGTAAATGGCAGATGATGGGATTTCAAAGTTGTTGTTGTAATAGGTTCGTTGAGACTTGTGAAAGCAATAGATTTTAGACTTATAAAACTTAAAAACAAAGAACTTAATGCAAAATTGATTTCAAGATATTAGAAAATAACCAAGACACTGATTCCACTATTACACATGAATGAATGATGGTAAATAATCAAAAACTCTAATTATCTTTTAAGTCCCTTATTTCTTAATCCACAAATAATCAAGCATATTCTCAAATGTTAATTGTATTCCATAAGCATAGATTATCAATTGACTAAATAAAGTATAACCTATCAAATTCAATCACAACTAATTAAGAAAATTACACAAACAATTTAAAACTCTGCAAAGTGAATTATAAATTATAAATTAGAGAAAATAATCAATTACCAATTATACATGCGTAAATAGCTTCCTCATTGCCTTGGTTTTGGGAGAATTAGCTCATCATCATGTTGGAAACACGCTCAAAATTCATTTGTATTGCTCAAAGTGTTGACAAATGATGAAAATGGGAGAAATATAATAAAAACCAGGTTTGTAACACTTATTTTTGTTACAAAACGAACTGTTACAGAGAATGATAAGTAATAAACGTCACAGATACTGTGGCAGTACAATTCTCTCAGAATGTGTCGTTGTTACTGAAGCATGAACGACAGTTCCATGTGCGTCTTATGTTCTCCGTGTTCTTCACAGCAGCAGAAATGATGGCCTGCCACTTGATTTTCTCGCTCAGTAATGTTCTCTGTACTCTCCCGAACTCTCTATGTCCCCTCTATGCTTCAGCATAACCTTTTTTATAGCCAACAACTCCTCCAAATCTCTCATTAAACTTCAAAATCTTCTTCATTACTTCGGTAATATTTTTCTTCTCTTTTTGTAGAAGCACGGGAATTCTTCTACTCTCATGCGTCTTCCACTACCCAACACACTCCAAACACGTTCTTACATGCCTCAGATGACGTCAAATACTCTCAAGCCTCACAAAATCTCCAAAAATAACTCGGAGAATCCAGCAAATACCTTCCTTGCTCTGTTTTGTAAAATCCACGTACACAGCCATATTTGACCGATTCTAAGGTCACTACCAATCCTGTTTAGTCAAAACAGGCAATTCCCAACCACTTCCAGCGATTAAGTCTCCTTAAAATTACTTGAAAATAAAAACAACAAACTGGGGTTTTTTTCTCCAAATAATTTTCCCGCCAAAAATGAATTTGAATGAAGAAGAAAGGGTTGTCCTTTATCCAACAGCTGGGGTGCCTTTAGGAGGTGGCGCCTCGAGTGTAGATAGCAGGTGGTGCCCCTAGCAAATGAGGTGACATTATCCAAAGCAGGAGTCTCTTTAGCACATGTTCTCCATGGGTGCCTCGGACAACTTTCGAGCCGAATTTTCCAAAAATGTTTATTTCCCAAAAATACCTACAAACACATAAAACACCATAATAAGTACGAAATCGAGTACCAACAATACAAAAAATTGAGGACAACTTAGACAGAAAAATGTGTCTGTCAGCGGACCAATTTTGTCTTAATGTTTTGGGTATGTTTTGGTTTATGAACATGTAACTGGATATGAAATGATAGTGTTGCTGCTAAATGTTGCTCAACACTAAATGAACAGAAAGGTTGTAAATTTTTAAATGCAATATGATGAAGTCAACTTATCTATATTGTCCGACGATTGTGTGTCGATAATGTTGGAGATGCAGGATGTATTCTAGAAACTAAAATTACAATCAAAGAACTGGAACAAGTACAAGACTAAAAGGTATTGAAAACAAGTGTTTCTTAGTAGTTGCCCTGCAATGATCTAGGTTCGCATAAGGTACAACATGTTTGAAATTGCATCTTTAATTCTCTATCTAGTCTAATTCACTTGAAGGAGAGGCATATAGACACCTAGTCTTAATATACAATCTGGCAAAGGGAAAAATTACGAACATCCATATATGTTTGATCTTTATATCTTATGTCAAATACATGACTAACAAAAATTGACTTGCACATAATAGACATAAACACTACTTGGTGGAGCCTTATGCACACCTAATTTAATTCTGCAATCTGACATTGAACACAAATTACAAACACTCCTGAGATGCTGCTTATCAAAACATGATACAAGCTTTATTCACCAATGCTGACATCCTACAACCATATACTACGTCTGAGTTTAAGATCATCTGTCAATTGACATAGTTATCTTAAAGCATGAAGAATTCTTAAAACAGGATACAATTGGTGGAGGCATAAAGCATGCAATTGAGATGTTCATAATCACCAAAACATTCTCAAAACATCATATAATTGACAACAACATATAAATAAACCTAAAATTTGATAGATAGAGATGTTCATAATCACCATCAGAAATTGTACCATTCAATATTAGTAGTGTGTAACCTCCAATTTGTAAAATCATTAAACCCCCAAATTAATGAATGGAGAAATACCTTAGATGAAGATGACCAAGATTTGCATTTCCAAAATTATGAATCACTATCAATACTTCTATGAGAGATCAATTAAACTTAAACCTAGGCCCGAATCGATTTTTCACAGAAGAATCAATTGATTCATTGTTGTTGATGAGATTGTCTGCAGATGAATCTCCAAGAAACCCCCCAATGAATGAAGAAATACCTAAGATGAAGATAACCCATGCTTCGTATTTCCAATATTATGAATCAATGCCAATACTTCTATGAGAGTTCGATTGAACTTGAATCTATCCTTAAATCGATATTTCACAGAAGAGTTGATCGATTCTTTCGTTATTGTCGATGAAGTTTTGTGCGGCTCAAATGAATGAAATTAGATGAAATGATAATGATCTATATCTGAGGCGCTGTTCCGGACATAGTGTTGGTATATTTTTGTGGCTCATTTGAGTTGTTGGTCAGGGACCAGGGTATTCAGATATGACATGATGCCTGAGCCAAACCATGTTGCAGTTCAAGGTATGGCCCATATGTTAACTAATTAAAATTAAATGAATATACACAATTGAGATGATTTTATTTTGCTTAACTTATTTTGTTTGACCTAATTTTCCTCGCGTCATTAGGGGAGACCCTAAAAGAATTAGGGGCGATGCAAAAAGATAAAAAAGTTTACCCAAACCTAAATTCAGGCCATCCAGTATCTGCGATTTTTCAAAATGGCAAATATGCCCTCAACAATCGGTAGATAAAACTACAATCGGTAGTTTATTTGGCCTGCCTCTTTTTTTCCTACAAGCCCTCTAAATCGGCAGTCATATCTATAATCAGGTATGTAGGTGCATACAATCGGTAGATAATCGCATAATCGGTAGTTATGGTGTGGACAATCGGGTGTTTTATAATACTACATTATTTCCCGACCAAAATTGAAATTGGAAAAAAAAAAAAGTTTTCGAAGTTGGGAACTAAAATAATTGGTAGAGTAGGAGTTAACTTTTCACCCGATTAATAAGTTGCCCCAAAAATGAAATTTGAAAAAATCTCTAGTTTTTGGAATTTGGGAACTGCCGTAATCTGTAGGATATGAAGGTCAAAATAGATAATGGATTATGAATCATAAAAGACTTTTTCAAAGTTCTTCTAGGGTTTGGGTGCCCATTGGTCTGTTTATATTCATTTGTGATCAAAATTCCCTTCACTTGTTTTATCTTTGAAAGATACAACTTCATGGCTCCCGTAACTAGAAGTACCACAAAAAGGGATGCAATTGAATCAGTTAATGTGTATCTTTTTGAAGGAATCATATCCTCAAGGAAGAAGTAGATATCTACAAATGATGAAGAAGGTTCTTCCTCTAACTGCCTCTTGTCTGTTTTTCATTTTTATAATAACTTTAGAGGTATGGTGAAGGATTTCATCAACAGAATAAATGATTTAAAATCTCAAATCATTTCTGTCTTTAGAAAAAATAGCTCACTATGAACATATGTTGTCTCTAACAAAGAACACCCTATATGAACTAAAAAGATAATGACTTAACTGATACTTCTGAAGATTTGGAAGAATTGAACGATCCTATAATCAATGGGTTTTTCAATAATGATAAGGAATTCTCAGTAGATGCTCTGAGAAAGTTGTACGGTGTCTAGGAAATTTCTTATGAGAATTTATTCTTATATTTTTTAAGAAGGATAACTAGGGTTTAAAATAGAAATTATTGCAAGTACACATAGCTATTGCCAATGATTTTCATCTTGCAATGTTTTTAGATTTATTTATTTAAATTCTAAAATTTATTTGGAATATGATTTTGCAATATTAATCTTTATTGATTTTGTATATTGCAAAATATTGTTATGGGATATGTGTGTTTGCGTCTGTGAATTATGATTGTCCCATATGCACATATAGATAAAGAATAAAATGAATTTTTGATTTTATGAAAATATTAAGTCTATGAAATCATTATGCAAATATAGTGATGAAAAATAGAATGAATCTTTGAATATTCCGCAGTATGGATCTTTCCCTGATCCACTTCGTTGTGAAAGTACTGTGTGGCTCGGTAAGTATTCTTACGATGAGCGTTTACGATTAAATTTATCATTGAGTTTCCTTGAGGTTAATTTAATTGAGTATTTTGGATACAAATTCATGTTTCATGTGATTTTATAATGTCCAAATAAATCCTTCTTTTCATGTAAAAGTAAGGTCGCTCTTGGTGTTCCCTTGGGAATGACATTTTATGGGGGAGAGTTTTTAATTGAACTTGTGCTTAATTTCCAAATATTTGTGGGTAGTGCGGTTGTGGAATATTATATGGGTTATCTTGTATCTTTATAAACTCATTGATGAAAGTATTTAGTTTCGTCTATATGATTGCATGTCAACAAAGTTGATATGCTCTCTTTTAGTCATGAAGTATCTCGTTAAGAATTTCATTATAATCCCGCTAGTTTTCGCACCTTTGCCAATTTATATTGACAAAAAAGGGAGAATTATTTTTTAGTTCACACTACATATACATACGGTTTATAGATCATTATGTAAGGGGAGTGGTTTTCATGCGGATGAAGTATTGATTAAGGGGGAGTGATACATATCACCATAATATTATTGTCAAAGTTGTGATACAATTGAACCTTGACGTTGTGTAATATACTATGACACTGTATAACAATATGAAAACATCTTTTTTATATATTGTTATAGCTACGAATCTTCAACAACTATAGTGCTAAGTTGAACACATTCAGAACCACTGAAGTACTTGGAAGTGACGAAGATTTCAAGTAATGTTGAGAACTAAGGAGATCAAGCATTTGGATGAGAAGCTACAAAGTTTATTTTATTTGTAATCCATATATTGATGGTTTTGTCACTATAATTTACAAAAAGGGAGATTGTTTGAGAATTGCTCGGTCGAACTCGCAATCTTTGATATCTCAATCTTGTTTGTCAAGTTTAGTTATGAAAATGGGGGGGGGGGGGGGTCTAACAACCCCACCTAATATTTCGCTTAGCAATCTGTATTGACTAACTCTAATGTACTTTCAAGAGAATCAACTAGACAATTATACCCAATCTTAAGAAAGATATATTAAAGAGTTAATATCTTTATCTCTCTATTTAACCTGCAATCAGCAAATAGAAATATGCGATCCTGATTGAATATAAGAGATATAAACTTGAACGGTACCAAGGACCAATGTTCAAGGATCAACCAATTTCAATCAGTAACCAAAGGTTGGATTTACCAATTGATCGATTTAACGCACAACCTGTGATATTTCTATTATATAACAAAATATAATGCGTAAAAGAAATAACACATACACCAAAATTTTTGTTAACGAGGAACCGCAAATGCAGAAAACCCCCGGGACCTAGTCCAGTTTGAACACCACACTGTATTAATCCGCTACAGACACTAGACAACTACAAACTAACTTCGGTCTGGACTTTAGTTTAACCCCAATAAATCTTTTACTGATTCAAGGTACATTTCCGCTCATTACGTCTTTGATCCCAGCAGGATACTACACACTTGATTCTCTTAGCTGATCTCACCCACAACCAAGAGTTTCTAAAGTCAAAGACTTTAATAAACAAATTTGTGTCACATAGAAAAGTATACGATAATAGATAACTATGTCTCCCACAGAAACACCTACGAGTTTTGTTCCGTCTTTTGATAAAATTGAATAGAAACCATTCGATAACCCAGACTTATATTCCCGAAGAACATCCTAGAATTATCAATCACCTCACAATAATCTTAATCGACTATCGAAACAAGATATTATGGAATCACAAACGATGAGACAAAGATGTTTGTGACTTCTTTTATCTTACCTATCGATATATAAATCTCAATCCAATCTTACAATTGTACTCGTACGATAGAAACGGCAAGTTCAGATCACGCAACTACAGAGAAAATAGTTGGGTCTGGCTTCACAATCCCAATGAAGTCTTTAAGTCGTTAACCTACAGGTTCTCGAGAAGAAACCTAAGGTTAAAGGAGAATCAACTCTAGATTAACACAACTAGTATCACACAGGAGGTGTGGGAATTAGGTTTCCCAGTTGTTAGAGTTCATCTTTATATAGTTTTCAAAACAGGGTTTGCAATCAATGCTATCTTAGTAACAAAGCATCCAATATTCACTGATAGATGAAAACCTGATTAGATTCAAGCTAATATCTTTCAACCATTAGATCGAATCTTAGATTGTCATACACAAATAAAATGTATTTCATTTAGGTTTGAGTAACCGTACCTAAACGTGTACACTTAGTTGGTTCAATAAAAGTTAACCAAATTGTTAGTCATATGATCACTTTCATATAAACCATATTCATCTTCACCACAACTAGTTAAAGAGTTATTCAATTACTTAGATCTGTTGGAAGATCAAATTGAAACAAAATCGGTTTGATTCACTTGAATCGATTCATGAACCTTATAGCCATGGTTTGCAAAGATTGCATTCCTTATAATTTAAATGTTTAAGTTCATGAACTGACCGATTTGATAAAGTAACCAGCTTAAATATGCGTACTAGTATGCGTACTTAAGCAGATTTGAGTTGGTTTGGTTTCCAAACTCAACAAAAAAATTCGGATGGAAAACTTACGTCAGTATGCGTACGGGTACGCATACTTAAGGTGACTGGTTAACAGTTCGTTAATTCCAAAACTCAACAGATATTCACGGACGTGAACTTCCTTCAGTATGCGTACGGGTACGCATATTTAACATGTCTCCTTCACCAATTTCGTAGACACACATATGCATACACTTGGTTCCCGGTTTATGGATTCATACACTAATATGCGGACACACTACATATGTTTATATCCAAAGATGGTTACATAATCTCAACTCACACTTCAATCATTGAAACATTCTTAGAGGATGTTATATAGTTGTTATTCACAAACTATTTTTCAAGATATTGAAATGTCAACATGACTTGCGTCACGAGTAAAGATGAACTTGGTTAAAGAGAAAGCTTACCAACACATATTTCGAAAAATAGATAGGCGAGTTAAACACGGATCGAAATAGAAAATGTGTATCATTGAAATCTATATATTTATACGACTTTTGTCTCAAGAGTAGGAGATAAGGTAGATAAACTTTTGAGTGAGAGATAAATTCAAGTCCCAACTTACCTTTTAGTCGATGAAGTTCCACTGGTTCCTTGAGTAGTTCTTCGTCTTCATATGATGATTACGGTGGAGTCTGGAGCTCAACTACACTTAACCGCATTTTCCTGCTCTGATACCAATTAAAAAAGCGTGGGTTTAACAACACCACCCAATATTTCGCTTAGCAATCTGTATGGACTAATTCCGAAATATTTTGCTAGAGAATCAACTAGATAGTCAGACTCAATCTAGATAAAAAGTATATCAAGGAGTTAATATCTCTCACTTTTTTTGATTTACTCAAGATAAAACAATAGCGAGTCTTTTAATCAAACACAAGAAATAACTTGGACGGTACCAAAGACCAATATCCAAGGATCAATCAATATCAATCAACAACAAAAGCTTGGATTTCCAATTGATGATTTTTAACGCACAACCTGTATTATTTCTATTATATAAAATATAATGCGGAAAAGAAATAACACATACACCAGAAGTTTTGTTAACGAGGAAACCGCAAATGCAGAAAACCTCCTGGACCTAGTCCAGACTGAATACACACTGTATTAAGACGCTACAGACACTAGCCTACTACAAGCTAACTTCGGACTGGACTATAGTTAAACCCCAATCAGTCTCCCTCCGATCCAAGGTAGAGTTTTACTCCTACGCCTCTGATCCCAGCATGGCACTGCGTACTTGATTCCCTTAGCAGATCTCACCCACAACTAAGAGTTGTTGCAACCCTAAATCGCAGACTTGATACTAAATAAATCTATCTCACACAGAAAAGTTTATCAAAGGATAAATCTGTCTCCCAAAGATAAATCCTAGGTTTTGTTCCGTCTTATGATATGAAATCAAGGTGAACAGGAACCAATTGATAACTCGGTCTTATATTCCAGAAGAACATCCTAGATTAATCAATCACCTCTCTGCAAGCCTTCCTGACTACACAAGCGGTTTTTCGAGGAATCACAAATAGTGAGACGATGATGTTTGTGACTTCTTTATCTTGCCTATCGGAGAACTCTCACGATCTCAAGCCAATCAAAGATTGTACTCTTACGATAAAATATGCAAGATCATATCACGCAACTACGATAAAAGTAGTATTGATCTGGCTTCACAATCCCAATGAAGTCTTTAAGTCGTTAACCTGGTTTTAGAGAAGAAAACCAAAGGTTAAAGGAGAACTAGTATCACACAGACGTGCGGGGATTAGTTTTTCTCAAATCTAGATGTCTCCTTTATATAGTCTTCAAATCAAGGTTTTTCCTTAGTTACAAAGCAACCCATATTCACCGTTAGATGAAAACCTGATTTAGATTCAAGCTAATATTTCCAAACTCAACAGAAAATATCATCAAGGAGACTTCCGCTAGTTCGCGGACTTAACACGCAAACGAGTTGTTGGAAAATCCAACAGAAATTCTCGGGAAGAGAACTACCATCAGTTCGCGGACTTGGCAAAGCCAATTCCTCCGTTCTTCACTTAATCAACAAAGCTCGAACGCTTCGTATTAAGGAATATGACTTATGCACATATGTTTTACCACACAATGCTTATATCCATCATTGGTTATATAGACCTTAACTCTCATTCCAACCATTGAAACATTTTCAGAGGACGTTATTCAGTCGTTATTCACAGACCTTTCTCGTCAGAGCAATTTCCAAAGCAATTGAAACTTTTCATGACTTTCGTCGCTAGGTGAAGATAAACTTGATCAAAGCGAAACGCTTTACCAACACACGATTTCGAGAAAAATATAAGCATCGAATACTCAGATCGAAATATCAAATGTGTATGATCCAGTCTATATAGCATACGACTTTTCTCTCATAAGAAGTAGGAGATAGAATAGATAGACATTTGAGTGATAGATAAGTTCAAGTCTCCACATACCTTTTTGTTGATGAAGTTCCACGGTTCCTTGAGTAATCTTCGTCATTGTATGATGAATCGCTATGAAGTCCTTGAGCTTACATCACTTTCCTATTCTAGTATGAGACTTAGCTATAATATGATAGAAATCAAGACTCATAGTTTTGATCACTAACATTGACAAAAATACTTGATATAACAAATCATGCGAGGTTGACCGAGATATGCTCTAACAGTACTAGAGTTAATATTCGTATAGGTTATCTTAAAAGAATTAGGATATGAGACATTACAAGTATTGTGAAGTCTTGAAGATGTGAAGAAGCAAGGATCTACAATGACAACAAACATCCTTTCACTTGAGGTTAGTTATATTTGACTTGAAAAATTTCATTCCCTAACTTATCTTTCAAGTCGTGCATATTAAAAACATAACTGCGAAGCATATTTCAACTCTAGATAGACATAGTATTATGGAATAAAATACGAGGTTTATTGCTTAACCATTAAAATTTGTAGATAAGACATCGTCATAATCATTTGAATGCTATTTTGATTATGTATGGGTATAAATTGTGGATTTAATCCTAGGGAACAATGTTTACATGTTTTCTAACGAAGTAAGTTCAAAAACTTGTTTTGTGAACCGGAAAGGAAATCGCCAGGTTTTAATGGTTTTTTTATTCATTGCATATCTTATGAACAACCAATATGTGTGATAAAGTAGAACCGCTCACAATTTGTTGTGTTCTTGGTAGAACTATTCACAAAGGCCTGACTTTTGTATTGGTATAACTTTTATTAGTAAAACCAACCTTAAGTAATCACCTTGGTATGATCGGATTATGTCTGCCATGGCAAAGGAAGCCAATCCTTGTAAGGGGTGAAGGGAACTGATCCTAATAAGGGGTGAAGGAGAACCGATCCTTGTAAGGGGTGAAAGGGAACCAATCCTTGTAAGGGGTGAAGTACATCAAGGGGAACCGATCCTTGTATGGGGTGCAACAATGTTTACAGCAGAAAGGGGAACCGATTCTGTGAACGTGTGCAACAAATATAAGTTAGATACCATATGTATGTGGGGAAACGATCCTAGTACATAGTCAACCGAATACTTTGGGAAGCTAGTGTGAGTATGCGTAGTACTCACATGAAGGTAGAACCGAAAATTGTTTTGGTAGAACCGTAAACCCATGATTGTGATTGAATGTTGGTTTGATCAATCACATAGTTCTTGAAAGTCAGATGAACCAATTCTAAACATGTTTGTAAGTGTGGAAAACTTGTTTCAAGGCTGTAAGTGTAAAAGAGAACTTACAAAGTAAAGATGTCGACAAACTTTGAACACGTGATGAGAATGTTTATTTTTATAATTGTTCAAAGATATTCCTTAAAGGCTAAGGGAAGAGAATCCCGGGATCGAAACATAAGTAAGTTACGAATCTTTTAATTAAGGTTATTAATTTATCTTTGTAGGGAAATTATGGAATTAGTAATGTCCATTTACTAATTAGATTTTTGAGAGATTTCGATTGTTATTTTTGGACAGAGCATTTCCAGGAATTATGAAAACTGAATCTGTGCATTTATGAATATCTTGAGAATATTTTCGGTTTTGGAAATTCCTTGGTGTCCAAACTTCCTTGTCTATAAATACACGAAGTTTGCCTTTCTAGCAAACTAATTCTTCATAACATTTGACTTCCTCTTTTTTCATTGTTATTGGTGTAGCCGACTAACGGAGTGGAGAGTAATCTAATTAGGTTAAATCTCTTACGACCGCTCGTTTTAAAGTCTTCTTTGGGACTGAGAAGCTCTAGCACGACCCCTTGGTGGGAAACTAGATAATTGTGGTTCATCTTTTTTTTCCGATTGATTTGATTGACTAACGGTGGTTGAAATCTGATTGCACCTATTTTATTTATTATTGAGAATATTCTCTTCTGATATAAGATTCACTCAAACTAGTTCAGAGTTTCGACAGGGATCTTTAGACTTTTGTTAGTCATAAAGACGATCTTGTGATAATCCATTGTTAACAGACTCCATTATGTGCATGATTGATCACAAGAGATTCAATTGATTGTGTGCTGGTGTTTGTTGAAGATTTAAGAATATTTGAAGACAAGGAAGATATTGAAGATCTGATTTGGGTTTTATAATCTTTGATGTGCATAATACTTTTTTGGGAAAAGAGGATCAAGTTAATAATCGGTTTATCCTTGTGGTAGATTGGATTGATTAATTTAGTAGATCAGCATCAACACGATTCTTCAGATTAAAGGTGTTGTTGGCTTAACCTTAACCGATTACCTTTGGCTGATTGAACATAAGATAGATCTAGACCCGACGAAGGAGTTTATGTTGAGATAAACGAAAGAACCTTTGTCTGAATCATATCACTTGGTTGAATAGAGTTGATACAAAACATATTTATTGTTCCTTTACTGTTTGGAATACGAACCAAAGGGATTGTTCCAAGTATTGACTTATTCACAAGTAGGAGGCGTGGGAATACAGACGTAACTAGGTATACTATAGAGTTAGGTACTTGGTCTCAATTATAAAAATTTAGGTGTAATTTTGTGTAGAGATAATCCTGAGAGTATTTAATTTTGGAATAGGTCCCGGAGTTTTTCTGCATTTGCAGTTTCCTCGTTAACAAAATCTTGCTGTATAATTTACTTTTATTTTCGTCATTATAATTGTTTTATTATAATTAAAGTAAATTGCACAAACGTTAATTCCTATTTACTTTATAATCAACCCTATTGTGTTTGGTTAAGTCCGAACCTTTGTATCAAGTAAACATACTTCGTTTTTGTATTGTCTCGATCTCGTATCCATGGACGACCACACGAAATGTTAACCGATTAGTTGTATTATCTCGACTCAGTCTATAGACAATCACTTTTGGAGAAATGACTTATAGATAGTAAAAGTTTTAGCTTTAGGTATATTTGGGTACCCTCGCCTTTTCAATTGGTATCATAGCGGGGAAACACGAAAAGATCTAACAATCAGTGTTTGGTGCGATCCAACCTATAAGAATTGAATCTATATCCGATTAATTGAATGCTCAAATGTTGAAGATGTTAATACTTCATTGACTCATGATCCAGGAGTGATGAAAACATCTATGTCTTTTTCTGAATAAAAAGAAAATGCTGATAAAAAGTTAGTAAAACTCCTAAAGCTTATACAATCTCTGTCTTCTAAAGTGTTTATCTTGAAGACAGAGTCAAATCTTCTTAAGCAGGAGATTAAAGAAAAAAAACATTTAACTGAACTGTCTAGCCAAAGAGAAAATGAATCTCGCTGTCAAACTAGAAGCTCTTGGTAAATCTCTTACAAATAAAGAGACACGTCCTATGATTCTGACTAATGATTCTGTTGTGATTTCTTCCGATGAGGAAACTAAAAGTCCTTGCTCGACTTTTACATATTGTGATAAAACCGGGTTAATGACATCTGAAACAGATCAAGATGATGGTAGTTTAACTAACTACATCAAGTTAGAAGAGGATGAGAAACCAACTTCTAGATCTACTGATGATCAGATGAAATCTTGTCCAGAGGAAACTTTGAATCGATTCTGTGTTGACTCTAAGGAATACAATTTTCAGTCACTTGATAGGAAACTTATACTTCTTCAACATACAGTAGTAAAATTTTTGAAGGAAATTTCTTGTCTTAAAAAACTGAAAGATTATTCCTCAGTAGAAAGACAGATTATACTACATCCCAATAAGATCAACTCAAAGGAGTCAGGGGAAAGAGTTGATAAACACTTCTGGAAAAAGGTTCCTCCACACCCATATCGAAACGGTTCTGGTTTTGATAAGGAAAGATTTCAGAAGGATGGGAAAGAGCGAATCTCTGCCAAAAGAAACCATCAGGATTTTCCGATAATTGTTTCAGATGATCACACTAATGCGAATAATAAGGAAGTCCTTAGAATGAGAAAATCTTATGAAAATCTCATTGAAATAATTAAGAGAGATCTAGCTATCTCCTAGAATTCTCACATTAGTACATTTTCTCCACATGATCATATATCTAGAGTTAGAAAAAATCATCGTATTGGGAGAAAATATTTTGGGCAGAAATTCCCTAGAAGAGACATGAACTATGTTTCTGATACTCACTGTAAGCTGGAAAAAGCTTACTCCGATGCAACTTAGTTGTATCAAATATTGTGCTTTCTCATCTGTTCGTGCTCATAATTTTGGATGAGAAATGCACAATAAAATAGGAGCACATGTACTTTGTGTAGTTGACTATCAGAAAATTCTGTGATAGCTTATTGGTTGTTGAGAATCCATGGGAGTCTAAAATATTGTTCATGTTTAACATGTTTTTCCAAAAATAGGTGTTATTTGGAATTTTCGGATGTGTTTAATAAACCTTCCAACTTTGTATTCTTTTAATAAGGAAACATAATATACTGTATTATATTTTCGGATTTTCCAGAGGTCTTTTGGTCCGAAAGTTGTCTCTTTTAAAAGGAGAAACTTTATCTTGTTTGCATTCAAAAACCTGAGGATTCCTTTATAAATTTGTTCATAATCGAACATGCCTCCAGTAACTCGCAGTATCTCAAAGACTAATAAGGAGGAAGCTCAAAAAGTTAACGATTGTCAAGGAATCAATAGAGAGAGAAAGTAGAAAGGCATTATGTCTGACTATGAATCTGATAATTCTGCTGGATCACAAGATGAGTCATGTCTGTTGGCTTACAACAAACAAGATCCAACCAAAACCAAGTGGATTCATTCTGATAGTATGTCTCAATATATTCAAGGTTTTGGAAATCTAGAAACCAATCTTGCCATGGCTATTAAACATCAAGATTGGATAAATGAGAGGTACGAAAGTACAAAAGGAATTCTTTATGAGCTCAAGGCTCTATCCAAAGAACTTGAGAAACAATAAGTGGTTGCGGATACGTCCCTGGAGACATGCTTTAAGAGTTTGAACACTGAAGAGACCTCGGTGAAAAACAAGAGCACCACTAGAGATTAAGTTATTTGCTGTAATACTTAATCTAGTTTAATAGACATCAATTTGTGATTTCTTTCATTGATTGTATTGGTATATTATAAATAAAACTATTATGAATAAAATTATTTTCTTTGAGTAATTTTCTTGTGATAGTTTTTCGTTTACATAGCCTGTGCTTAATTGCTTTTACCTTATTGCTATGTATGTTTATGAGATGTATGTTTTCAGTTTTATTACCTTAATGTTCGATCTCATATATTGTGAACCCTCATGGTTTGGATGACTTTTTCATTTAGCAGGATTAAGTTCTAGCCCTAGTAGTTAGGCTTTATCAAAGGATTATGAGGGGTTCTGATTGAAACAATATGTGAAAAAGTCATAATATGTTGAATCGGTTTTGGTTTAGCATAAAAGCGTATGTGTTTCGACGGTTTTCGACTTTTGCTTGCAATAGTTAAAACCGGTTTTCAACCTTTCTCTTGTAAAGGTTGAGGTATGTTGTTAATCTTTTGTTTACGCATAAGGATGACAACGTGGGGATATTTCGATTTCAATTCTCCCTGGACGAAGATGCAATCATATTGGAGAAGTGGATGAGAAATTTGAGGTAACAATTTTGTTAGTTAATTGTTTTCCTGTTTAAGAAAAGCATGAGTTTATATTATATATATTTGTTTCCTTTGCTTAACGAAATTTACGTTCAATTGATATTTATTCCATGATGTGTGTGTGGATGTGTATTTCAATTGGTTCCTGCTAAGAAAAACTATTGTTATCTTGCTTTATTGTGTGGTATCAATTTTTTAGGCTTACAAAATTTCGGTACAATTGATGTGTGGGCTTCCGGTTAAGAAAAACTATTGTTATCTTGATTTTGTATAGTTTCAAGGGTTTAGGCTTACGAAATTTCGGTACAATTGATGTGTATGTGATTCAATTGGTTCCGGTTAAGAAAAACCTTTGGTATTTTTCTTTTGTATAGTATCAATGGTTTAGGCTTACAAAATTACGGTGCAATTGCGGTGCTTATAATGTCTATTGTTGATTCAATTGCTTCCGATTGAGGTGAATAATTTTGCAATTTGATTTATTGGTTTTTATGAATTATTTATGGCTTAACGAAATATTATGTGTACGGGATGAGTTGTTTAGTCCAATTCGATTCCGGATAAGATACTAAGTTATCTTAGTTTTTCTTATCAAAGTGAGGTTTCGGTTATTCAATTCTAATCGAATGCCTAAATAAAGAAATGCTAGTTAACTAACCTAGTATTTGGTTTGTTTAAAATTTAAAGGTTTAAGTTATGGATAATTAGAACCTGATGAGAAAAATGGAGTTTATTCTTTATTTTGGTCTTATCGAATTAAGCGTTTGTTCTTGAAAAATCGGTTTAGCAAAGGAACTAATGTGATTAGTCGTTTTGGTTTGCTAAACTAAATGGGAAAAATTGTTTCGGGCAATTGTTTCCTTGGTAACATATCAAAATAAGACTACTTGTAGTTTCGGTTTTGATATTGGTTATCAGAACGTGATGTGTGGAACCCTCGTGCCTAACTCTACAGGTTTGCAAGTCTATTCTGAGATTTGTAAGATTCTTTTCGTGTTGTCCTTTATTTTTTCGTTTCTTTGTCATTTTTGTGACAAAAAGGGGGAGAAATATATGGAGTAAACAAGTGATACTGGAATTTATTTTATATTAATTGGTATCACCAGGGAAAAGAACATTGGTGCTTGAATGTTATATCTAATGAAAGAGTGAAAGCACAGACAAAGGGGGAGTAACATGTCATATTGATTGGTATAACAAAGACATACGGATTGAATATCTACCTATTGATAGATGCATTTATGTTGTCTAATATGTCTCAATTGAATGTATTGTTAGTGCTCGATTGTGTATTTATTTTGTTATTTTATGTCTTTGTAGGTGTTTTTGGAAAAATAAGCTCTTGCGGCGAAATTGGCTCGAAAAATAATGTTTTACACCCCAGGATAGAGTGTTAAAGGCACCCCCGAAATGCACTAAAAGCACCCGGAGGAGTCGATAAAAGCACCCAGAAAATTACTATTTCCACCGAAAAATTTACTATTTCCACCCCAATTGCTAAAGGGACCCCAGGAATGGATAAAGGGGAGGTCATCTTCTTCCAAAAATTTCAAACAGAAAATGGCGGGAAAAAATGTTCTTCCCTGGAAGAATTTCAATCAAGTGTTTGGACGTGATTTAGTGAGATTCAATCCCTGAAACTTAGTGGGTAGACGTGATATGATCATACAAAGCTGGTATGGGTGTTCGTTCAGACCAGAATTGGCTAGAATTGGCTAGATAATCCACAAGTTTCAAATAGAGAAATACGTGCAGGAGAAAGATATTCACGGGATTTGGTGAGGATTGAACGTGTTCTGTACGTGTATGAAGACCATAACAACCTTTAGGAGCGTGAAGGAGTTAAATATAGTGATTTGGAGGCTTGAATTCGCGTGAAGAAGCTGAAACAGGAAAGAAAATATCCAAAAATATTTTCTTTCACTGCCGAGTAAATGAAGATTTTTGGGAGTAATTGATCAAGATTCAATGCATGATATGGGTATAAATAGAGTCACAAGGTTCCATAGAAGGGCGATCGAGAGTTGGGAGTCGAGAGGAGGGCCAGAGAAGCAGAAATCAAGAGTTTTCAGAACTCTGCTGCTGCTGATGAAGAACACCAAGAACACGAAGAACAGACTCGCCAGGGCAGTCGTTTATGAAAAGTAACAGCGACAATTAAACGAGGGTCGTGGGTGCGGATCTTAGAACCATAGCGCCAGCAACACTTCAGTTTTATCGTTTCTATGACGTTTTCCGTCGGTCGTATATCCCTTGTGTTACACCTTTTCATCATTTGTAAACCATTTTTGAGAATAAATAAATATATTGAGAGCATGTTTATTATGATGAGCTAATTCCCTCGTAACCAAGGGAAGCTATTTACGCAACATAAATGGGTAATTATTTCATTTTCTCGTATTATATAATTCACTTAATCACTGCTTTTGCAGAGGTCTTTAAACTGTTTGCATGATTTTCTTAATTATTTGTCATTCAGTTTGATAGGTTATGCTTGGTTAAATCTCCTGATAATCTATTCTTAAAGTTTACAAATAACATTTGAGAATTTGTATAATTGATAGTGAATTAAAGATAAAAGAGGACTTAAGAATTGAATAGAGTTTTGAAATATTTGTCAATCAATTTTGCGTAATAGTGGAATGTAGTGTCTAGGTTACCTCTCGCATCCTTTGTAATATTTTTGTATAAAATTTTATTTAAATCTGAAATTCCATTTCCTTCACAAGTCTGAAAAGAATCCATTTTTACCACTATTACAACAACTTTTGAAAAATCATCACCTATCTTCCTTAGGAGGAGTAATAGATTTGTTATTAAAATGTCAACATCGACATTTTCAAGGATTGAATGTAAGCAGTTTTACTGTGCTGTTGAATCGGGAATCAAGCGGAGTGTAATGAATTCTTGTAATTTGTTTAGAACGATTTTTTGGGGACTACTCAAAAAAGGTGGGGGACTATTTTGTGATAGGAATGTTCATCCTATACTTATAAGGGGTGTCTTAAAGTGTGGAGATGACCAACCTACGCTTCACCTATATATATAATCACCTCCTCCCATCACCACCACCTATATATATATAAGCACCTCCTCCCATCACCACCACCGCTGCTCACCACCACCAACCACCACCACCACCGACCACGTCAAATCACCACCACTGCCACCTCTATATATAGCTTAGTTTAAATCATTAACAAAACAAAATCAAAATCAAAATTATTACACACCCATTACTTTTTATTCGTTTTCCGTTGAAATAATGAGAAGTAATCATCAAAATGAGCTGAAAATGGAAGTTACAGAGAAAAGTTCGGCTAGGAATTATGTGAAACAGTTTTTCGAACTAACCGAACTCGGCTTTAATGGAGTTTTTTCTTTCAGAAAAAAATTCAGTTACCTCGCAAAAAAAATTTCCTAACCGTCGCAACTTTTTTTCCTTTTTCTCATAGCCGAACTTTTAGTTCGGTTACGTCGCAATTTTTTTCTCCTAACCGAACTTTTCTCTGAAAACCTATATATTGAGTTCGGTAACGTCAATTTTTTTTCTTCCCAGGAGAACATTTGGTTCGGTCACGTCGCAAAAATTTTTTCCTAGCCGAACTTTTCTCTGAAAGAAAAAACTCCATTAAAGCTAAGTTCGGCTACCTGTGTTTTTAGAACCATTAACCGAACTACACTTGCAGATGAGTTCGATTACTTGTTCTTCAGATATCCTAACCGAACTCTATCTACATGGTAGAAATAAGTTTATAAATTTTTCATTTTTCGAAGGATTTTGCCAATTCGAGCAACATTATCTAAATTTGAAGTATACCTAAGTACCCAAAACCCTCATTTCAAAATCAACCATCTTATAAAAAAACAAAAGAAAAAAAACCCCTTCTCCTCACAAAATTATTCTTTTAAAAATACCCAACTAATTAACCTAACCTCACTAATTAATCATTGCACTAACACTAATCAATCATTACACTAATTAATTTAATTACCGAGGGCAAATTTAATATTAAATAAAAACTTAGATAAGGGGTGACTCATTTTTACTTCTAATATCCAATCCAAAAAGTGGAGAGTAGTCCCCCACCGTTTTTAAGTAGTCCCCAAGAAATGGTTCTTTGTTTATCCATATGATGTAAGAGTTTAGTCACTAAAATTGACAAAGGGGGAGATTGTTAGAGCATTGGTCGGTTGAACCCACCAAGCGTTGGTATGTCAAGCTTGGTTGTCATATTTTAGTGAATCAAAACTCATGTTAAGAGGCGCTTGATTATGTACTTGAAAAAGCGGGGGTCTAACAACACCACCCAATATTTCGCTTAGCAATCTGTATGGACTAATTCCAAAATACTTTGCTAGAGAATCAGCTAGACAGTCAGACAAAAAATAGATAAAAAGTATCTCGAGGAGTTAATATCTCTCACTTGTTTTGATTTAATCAAGCTAAAACAATAGCGAGTCTTTTAATCAAACACAAGGAATAACTAAGACGGTACCAAAGACCAATATCCAAGGATCAATCAATATCAATCAACAACCAAAGGTTGGATTTCTAATTGATGATCTTTAACGCACAACCTGTATTATTTCTATTATATAAAATATAATGTGGAAAAGAAATAACACAGACACCAGAAGTTTTGTTAACGAGGAAACTACAAATGCAAAAAAAACCTGGGACTTAGTACAGATTGAATACACACTGTATTAAGATGCTATAGACACTAGCCTACTACAAGCTAACTTCGGACTGGACTATAGTTGAACCCCAATCAGTCTCCAACCAATCCAAGGTACATTTGTACTCCTACGCCTCTGATCCCAGCAGGACACTGCGCACTTGATTCCCTTAGATGATCTCACCCACAACTAAGAGTTGTTGCAACCCAAAATCGCAGACTTGATAATAAACAAATCTGTCTCACACAGAAAAGTCTATCAAAGGATAAATCTGTCTCCCATAGATAAACCCTAGGTTTTGTTCCGTCTTATGATATGAAATCAAGGTGAACAAGAACCAATTGATAATCTGGTCTTATATTCCCAAAGAACACCCTAGATTAATCAATCACCTCTCTACAAGCCTTCCTGACTACACAAGCGGTTTGTCGAGGAATCGCAAATTGTCAGGCAAAGATATTTATGACTTTTTTATCTTCCCTGTCGGAGAACTCTCATGATCTCAAGCCAATCAAAGATTGTACTCGTACGATAGAAGATGCAAGATCGGATCACACAACTAGGATAAAAGTAGTATCGGTCTGGCTACACAATCCCAATGAAGTCTTTAAGTCGTTAACCTGGTTTTAGAGAATAAAACCAAAGGTTAAAGAAGAATCGACTCTAGCGAGCGCACTAGTATCACATAGACATGTGGGGATTAGTTTTTCTCATAGCTAGATATCTTATTTATATAGTCTTCAAATCAGGGTTTTGCCTTAGATACAAAGCAATCCATATTCACCTTTAGATGAAAACCTGATTTAGATTCAAACTAATATTTTTCAACCGTTAGATCAAAAACTTAGCTTGTCACACATACTTGGGTAAACGTTTTACTGGGTTCGTGAAAACCTTGCCAAACGTGTACGTGTATGTTGGTTTAACATAGTAACCCAAAAGGGCAACCATATGAGCATTTCATATTAACCTTGTTCTTCTTCACCATAACTAGTTCAATTGACTCAAATGAACTAGTTAAAGAGTTGCTCAATCGTAAGATACAACGGAAGCAAAGATGATTCGATTCGATGAATCCACTCATGAACTTATAGCCACGGTTTGCATAAAGCATTCCTTAGAAATTTAAGTTTCATTTTCAAAGAACATATTTAAATCATAACCACTTAAGATCAAAAATCGCGAGTTAAGATAACCGGTTGAGTTTTCCAGACTCAGCAGAAAATCTCTGCAAGGAGACTTCCGCCAGTTCGTGGACTAGGTTCGAGGACTGAGTTCGCGGACTTAACACGCAAACCAGTTGTTGGAAACTCCAGCAGTAATTATCGGGAAGAGAACTTCCGTCAGTTCGCGGACTGGGTTCGCGGACTTGGCAAAGCCAATTACTCCGGTCCTCACTCAATCAACAAAGCTCGAAAGCTTCGAATTAAGGAATAGTACTTATGCACATATGTTTTACCACACAATGCTTATATACATCATTGGTTATATAGCCCTAAACTCTCATTCCAACCATTGAAACATTCTCAGAGGACGTTATTCATTCGTTATTCACAGACCTTTCTTGTCAGAGAAATTTCCAAAGCAATTGAAACTTTTCATGACTTTCGTCACTAGGTGAAGATAAACTTGATCAAAGCAAAATAATTTACCAACACACGATTTCAATAAAAAAATAAGCATTGAATACTTAACTCGAAATATCAAATGTGTATGCTCCAGTCTATATAGCATACAGCTTTTGTCTCATAAGAAGTAGGAGATAGAATAGATAGACTTTTGAGTGATAGATAAGTTCAAGTCTCCACATACCTTTTTGTTGATAAAGTTCCACGGTTGCTTGAGTAGATCTTCGTCGTTGTATGATGAATCGCCATGAAGTTCTTGATCTTACTACACTTTCCTATCCTAGTCCGCGACTTAGCTATAATAGGCTAGAAATCAAGACTCATAGTTTTGATCACTAACATTGACAAACATGCTTGATATATCAACGCATGAGAGGTTGACCGAGCTATGCTCTAACAGTACTAAAGTTAATCTTCGTATAGGTTAGCTTGAAAACATTAGGATATGAGACATTACAAGTATTGCGAAGTCTTGAAGATGTGAAGAAGCAAGGATCTACAACGACAACAATCATCCTTTCACTTGAGGTTAGTGATATTTGACTTGAACTGTTTCATTCCCTAACGTATCTTTCAAGTCGTGCATATTTAAAACATAACTGCAAAGCATATTTGAACTCTGGATAGACATAGTATTAAGGAATACAATACGAGGTTTATTGATTAACCATTAAACTTTGTAGATAAGACATCGCCATAATCATTTGAATGCTATTGTGATTATGTATGTGTATAAGATGAGGATTTCATCCTAGGGAAGAATGTTTACATGTGTTCTAAGGAAGTAAGTTCATAAACTTCTTTTGTGAACCGAAACGTAAATTGCCAGGTGTTATTGGTTTTTTTATTCATTGCATATCTTATGAACAATCAATATGTGTGATAAAGTAGAACCGCTCACAACTTATTGTGTTCTTGGTAGAACTATTCACAAAGGCCTGACTTTTGTATTGGTATAACTTTTATTAGTAAAACCAATCTTAAGTAATCACCTTGGTATGATAGGATTATGTCTTCCATGGGAAAGGAAACCGATCCTTGTAAGGTGTGCAGTACATCAAGGGGAAACGATCCTTGTATGGGGTGCAGCAAGGTTTACAACATAAAGGGGAACCGATCATGTGAATGTGTGCAATACATATAAGTTAGATACCATATATATTTGGAGAACCGATCCTAGTACCTAGTCAACCGAATCTTTTGGGAAGCTAGTGTGACTATGTGTAGTACTCACATGAAGTTAGAACGGAAACTTGTTTTGGTAGAAATGTAAACCCATGATTGTGATCGAATGTTGGTTTGATCAATCACATAGTTCTTGAAAGTCATATGAACCAATTCTAAACTTTTTTGGAAGTGTGGAAAATCAGTTCCAAGGTTGTAAGTGTGAAAGAGAACTTACAAAGTAAAGATGTCGACAAACTTTGAACACGTGCTGAGAATGTTTATTTCTATAATTGTTCAAAGATATTCCTTAAAGTATAAGGGAAGTGAACCCCATGATCGAAACATAAGTAAGTTAAGAATCTTTTAATTAAGGTTATTAATTTATCTTTGTGGGGAAATTATGGAATTAGTAATGTGCATTTACTAATTAGATTTTCCGAGAGATATCGATTGTTATTTTTGGACAGAGCATTTCCAAAAATTATGAAAACCGAATTTGTGCATTTATGTATATATTTAGAATATTTTCTGTTTTGGAAATTCCTTGGTGTCCAAACTTTCTTGTCTATAAATATACAAAGTTTGCCGTTCTAGCAAACTAATCCTTCATAATATTTGACTTCCTCTTTTGTCATTGTTACTGGTATAGCCCCCTACTGGAGAGGAGAGTAATCTAATTAGGTGAAATCTCTTACGTCCCTCGTTTTAAAGTTTTCTTTGGGATTGAGAAGCTCTAGCACGACCCGTTGGTGGGAAATTAGATAATTTCGGTTTATCTTTGTTTTCGATTGATTTGATTGACTAACGGTATTTGAAATCTGATTGCACCTAGTTTGTTTATTCTTGAGAATCTTCTCTTCTGATATAAGATTCACTCAAACTAGTTCAGAGTTTCGACATGGATCTTTAGACTGTTGCTAGTTCTAAAGACGATCTTGTGATTGTCATAGCATAGCTCGGTCGACCTCGCATGCGTTTCTATATCAAGCATGTTTGTCAATGTTAGTGATCAAAACTATGAGTCTTGATTTATAGTCTATTATATCTAAGTCTCGGACTAGGATAAAAAAGTGCAGTTGAGCTCAAGGACTTAATGGAGATTCATCATACAACGACGAAGATCTACTCAAGTAACCGTGGAACTTCATCAACAAAAAGGTATATGGAGACTTGAACTTATCTATCACTCAAAAGTCTATCTATTATATCTCTTACTTCTTATGAGACAAATTTCGTATGCTATATAGACTGGACCATACACACTTGACATTTCAAGTTGAGTATACTCTACTTATCTTTTTCTCGAAATCAAGTTGGTAAAGCGTTTCGCTTTGATCGGGTTTATCTTCACCTAGTGACGAAAGTCATGAAAAGTTTCAATTACTTTGGAAATTGCTCTGACGAGAAAGATCTGTGAATAACGGATGAATAACGTCCTCTGAGAATGTTTCAATAGTTGGAATGAGAGTTTAAATCTATATAACCAATGATGGATATAAGCATTGTGTGGTAACACATATGCGCATAAGTCTTATTCCTTAATCCGAAGTTTTCGAACTTTGTTGATTGAGAGAAACGGGAGGAATTGGCTTTGCCAAGTCCGTGAACCCAGTCCGCGAACTGACGAAAGTTATCTTCCGAGAATTTTTGCTGGGATTTCCAAAAAACTTGTTTGCGTGTAAGTCCGCGAACCTAGTACACGAACTGACTGAAGTCTCCTTGCCGAGATTTTCTGATGAGTTTCGAAAACTCTGCAGGTTATCTTAATTCCACGATTTTTTTTGTAAGCTTAAGTTGTTAGGATCTAAAGATGTGCTCTGAACATGAAACTTAAATTACTAAGGAATGTTTTATGTAAACCGTGGCTATAAGTTCATGAGCCGATTCAATCGAATCGAATCATCTTTGTTTTAATTGTGTCTTATGTAGTTACATAAGATCTCATAGCAATTGAACAACTCTCTAACCAGTTCATTTAAGCCAATTGAACTAGTTATGGTGAAGAATAACAATTTTAATATGAAATGCTCATATGGTTAACCTTTTGGGTTACTATATTGAACCAACATATACATACACGTTTGGGCATGGTTTTCACAAACCCAGTAAATGTTTTCCCAAGTATGTGTGACAAGCTAAGTTTTTGATCTAACGGTTGAGAAATATTAGCATGAATCTAAATCAGGTTTTCATCTAACGATGAATATGGATTTCTTTGTAACTAAGGCAAAACCCTGATTTGATGGATATATAAATGAGATATCTAGCATTGGGTAAAACTAATCCCCACACGTATGTGTGATACTAGTGTGCTCACTAGAGTCGGTTCTCCTTTAAACCTTGGTTTTCTTCTCTAAAACCAGGTTAACGACTTAAAGACTTCGTTGGGATTATGAAGCCAGACCGATACTAATTTTATCGTAGTTGTGTGATATGATCTTGCATCTTCTATCGTACGAGTACAATCTATTGATTTGCTTGAGATCGTGAGAGTTCTCTGATAGGCAAGATAAAGAAGTCAAAACATCTTCGTCTCATTGTTTGTGAATCCAAGACATCTGCTTGTGTAGTCAAGAAAGGTCGTTGAGAGGTGATTGATTAATCTAGGATGTTCTTCGGGAATATAAGACTGGATTATCAATTGGTTCTTGTTCACCTTGATTTCATATTATAATACGGAACAAAACCTAGGGTTTTTCTAAGGGAGACATATTTATCCTTTGATAGACTTTTTTGTGTGAGACAGATTTGTTTATTATCAAGTCTGCGATTTTGGGTTGAAGCAAATCTTAGTTGTGGGTGAGATCAGCTAAGGGAATCAAGTTGGCAGTATCCTGTTGGGATCAGAGGCGTAGGAGTACAACTATACCTTGGATCAGTGGGAGACTGATTGGGGTTCAATTATATTCCATTCCGAAGTTAGCTTGTAGTAGGCTAGTGTCTGTAGCGGCTTAATACAGTGTGTATTCAATATGGACTAGGTCCTGGGGTTTTTCCTGTATTTGCGGTTTCCTCGTTAACAAAACTTCTGGTGTCTGTGTTATTTCTTTTCCGCATTATATTTTTATATAATTGAAATAATACAGGTTGTGCGTTAAAGATCATAAATTGGAAATCCAACCTTTGGTTGTTGATTGATATTTATTAGTCCTTGGATATTGGTCTTTGATACCGTCCAAGTTATTCCTTGTGTTTGATTAAAGACTCGCTATTGTTTTAGCTTGAGTAAATAAAAACAAGTGAGTGATATTAACTCCTTGATATCTTTAGTCTAGATTGAGTTTGAATGTCTAGTTGATTCTCTAGCAAAGTATTTCGGAGTTAGTACATACAGATTGCTAAGCAAAATATTGGGTGATGTTGTTAGACCCCCGCTTTTTCAATTGGTATCAGAGCAGGCAAACACGTTTAAGACCTCATCAGTCTTTGTTTGTAGCGATTTGACTCTATGGACAGATGTGCTATCTCTATTAACATACCAGAAGTCTTCGATGGCTCTAATTACTTATGGTGGAAAATTTATATGCGAGGTTTTCTTCAAGCATGTGATTTTCAATCATGGGTATATGTTGTTAATGGCTATGATGTTCCCGTCGTGGAAGATGGAGATGTAAACGTTCCCAAACCTATTGGTGAATATACCCCTACTGAGATACTTGCGGCTAAGCAAAAATCCAACGGTTTGAATGCTATCATACATGCTATTAACCCAAACCTTTAGCACCATGTGTGTAATTGCACTCGGTCTAAAGATGCTTGGTATATCTTATAAACCGTATTCGAAGGAAACTCCAGTGAAAAGGAAGCTAGGTTTCAAAACCTTAATTCCTATTGGGAGAACCTTCGTATGGCATATGAAGATTCATTTGATGAGTTTAATTATAAAATGTCTGAAATTGTTAATGCATCTTTTTCATTGGGTAAGACTATTCCTGAAAAGGACATTGTGATGAAAATTCTCAGATCTAGATACGAGTCTAAGAAGCATGCCATCGTTGAGGGAAATAACCTCGATAATCTTTCCAGAAACACCTTGTTTGGGAAGATTAAGATCTTTGACCATGAGCATACATCCAAAGTCGGTAAGGATGTTGCCTTTAAAGCACAGAAAAACACTAAATTACTTGTCAAAGGTAAAACTGTTCATGTCTCTGAGGATGATCAGTCTGAGAATGATTTTTCGGATGAAGACCGTGATAAATCGGTATCCTTAATCAGAAGAAAGTTTATGAATCTTCTGTTGAAGAGAAGTAAACGGTTTTCAAGAGACAAACCTCACGGTCGCGTACCTCCTTAAAACAAGGATGCTGACGAGGCTGATGATGAGGACATGCCTCAGTGCTGTAAGTGTAAGGGTTTTGGCCATTTTACTAACGAATGCCCAAATCGTAGAAAATACACTGGAAAAAAAGGTCTAGCTGTAACACTTGATGAAATATCTAATACCTATGATTCTGATGAAGATATAAAATCAAGTGTAGGGCTTCTTGGTGAAAACATCGATTTTGATACTTGTAGCAATACATATATCAACCTCAATGGGTTCAGAGAAGAAGGAAACCCAATCAAGCTGGAAGATTCATTGAATTCGTAACTGGAAACCCTATCAGTGATGTTTCAGGATCAACTGTATGTCTAGTTGTTTGCACATTTCAGATGCCTGAATACTATCCAAGATTGACGTGCTCGTTTTGTTCGATGAAGGGACACGAACTATCAAGGTGTTACAAATACAAGCACCAAATAAGGCACGCTAGCAAACTTCAACGCAGAGCAGATCGATTAGCAAGGAAGCTGAAACTTGCTCAGAAGACCACCGAGGTATGTAGGATCTTATCTTCGTCTAAAAAGTTGGTTTCCAGGGATAGAATAAGACCATTTTAAAAGAAAATATGGTCAAATCGTTTTGATATAAAGAGATCAGAGGATTCCTCCCATGAGTAAAAATATGGAAAAATTGTTGTTCATCGCAACGTAACTTGATTGTGTTGTTGGGAAAATATTGTATCATGTGCCTGATCGAAAAGAGACAAGATTGAGAGCTGATCCAGGTTTCAGAAAAGTTTTTCCTTCTTTTCGTAGTTTTGTTATTTTCGGTCTATCAAATAAAAGAAAGGGTTATTATCGATAATTCTACTCTTTATAGGGTTTTAGAGTTGGGGGTATACGAACCTATCAATAGGTTTCGAACCCTACTTTCCTTTTTCTTTTTGACATCCTTTATAAGACTGCTTGTTGAGTTAAGTGATTCCATCACACAAATCCAGTTGTTCATAAATGTTCTCAAAGCGCTATGTCGTCAGATGGAAAGGATGTCAACATGATTGTTAAGTCTTCAATCAAGGAAAAAGATAAATCTTCTGTTTCTAAGTCCTTGAAAAGAAAAAGAAGAAATACAAGAAAATCCAAGGTTGCTCCTTCTAACTCTCAGAAGTTTTCCGATGTTCTTGATGAGTTAAAGGAAATAAGAAGGGATATTTGTGAAATAAAGACTTTCATGTCTAAATCTTTGGAAATTCAGAGGACACTAATTCGACTTCTTCATCCAAGACAGTTTGTGGGTATTGACACTTATCTCCGTGAACCTTATGTCTCGATGGCTATCGATAACAAGGAGTTCGAGAATGATAAAGAATTTCTCAAAGGAATTGTTGCCTAGGATTTCTTCTTTTTGGATTGGTTGGAAGAATAACTAGAGCTTTGAATACCGATGATTGTGACTACACATAATTATTTTTGTTTTCATCTTCTTGTGTTATTTTTTAGGTTTATTTGTTCTAAATTCTAAAAATATTTGGAGGATGATATTATTGCAGTATTAATGTGTTTGATTTTGAATTATTGTAATATTTTTATGGGATATGTATTGTTTGCGTCCGTGAACTTGAAGGTCCCATATTTTGTCAAAAGTAAAGTCGTTCAAAAAATGATATTCGTATTGATGAAAGGACGAATGAACTTTTGAAAAGTACAAAAGTTATGCTTATGCAGTCATTTATTTGATGGAAAATAGGATGAAATCTTTTGTAAGACAAGGATAAAGTCTATTATGTCGTTATGCATATAGTGATGGAAAATAGAATAGATCCTTGTATGTTATCCACGGTATTGATCTTCATTGATCCATTTTGCTATGTATTACCGTGAAGGCTCCATTGTGTGTCTCATTTTGAGCACGGTACAACTAAGTCGATTAATTTTTGGCTTTTTTGGTTGTTCCATGAGATGCTATATGTTGAGCATTCTTGAACTAAATTAATCATCTCGGTTAGTTATTTAGTTATTTGCTACGAAAGTCTTCTTTTTTCGAGCAAATTATTTGACGATTAAATTAATTACTTAGGTGATTAGTTTGGTTGTGTATTCCAATTAGATTAATTATAAGTTCTATTATAATTAATCTAGTTGAGTTTTCATATATTCCACAAGTTCTTGTGTTGAGTATATGAACAACTATACTAATCATGTTCTATTGGTTAATGTAGTCATATATTCCGTAACGTTTTCCTTATGTTGAGTATTTGAACGGTTAAGTTAGTCATCTCCATATGATTGGTGATAAACACATTTATGTGTCTAATATGTCTCAATTATATGTATTGTTAGTGTTCTATTGTATACTTATTGTGTTATTTTATGTCTTTGTAGGAATTTTTAGAGAAATAATCCCTTGCGGCGAAATGGGCTCAAAAACAGTGTTTTAAACCCCGGAGAAAATTACTAAAGGCACCCCAGAAATGCACCGAAAGCGTCCCAGAAATGTCCCGGAGGAACCCAGAAAAAAAATACTATTTCCATCCCAAAATTACTATTTCCACCCCAATTGCTAAAGGGACACCCGTGTAGGATTAGGGGGAGGACATTTTCTTCTCAAAATTCAAATTCTGTTTTTGGCGGGAAATTTGCTTCACACTCTGGTAGATTTTCCAATCAATTTTTGAAGGTGTTAGACAGAGATTAAATGGCTGAAACTTTGTCTAAAGTTGTGATATGTCATAACATAGCTGGCATGGGTGTTTTGGTCGATCAAATTTGGCTGGAAAACGTGTCTTAGTCCACGAGTTGAAAACAAGGTGAAACACGCGTCAACGGGATTTGGAGAAGATTTTTGGCGTGTACTGAACGTGCTTAGCTGACTCAATCGATTATATGGAGCGTGAAGAAGGTTTATAAGGAAAGAAATACATCTGCATGCGTGTGGAAGATCAAAAAATGAAAATTTTGGCCATGGAGAATATTTTTAATAAATGAAGATTATTTGGGAGATATGGACGGATTAAATGAGGATTAAGAGTATAAATAGATGGATATTAGTACAAGAGAGGGTGGTCGAGAGTTTGGTGGCTTTAGGAGAGCGCAGGAAGCAGAAATCACGAGTTGAGATTTGCTGTTGCTGCCATTGATGAAGGTGAAGAACACACTGCGAAGGACCGTCGTTTATCAGCAGTGACAGCGACAATAGATGCGTAGGTCGTAGTATTTCAAAATACTACTGCACTTCTTATATATCGTTCTTTGTAACGGTGTTCTGAACCCTTATAAGCGTTGCAAAGACCCGATTTTCACTATTTTCTCTCCGTTTCATCATTGTAAACCATTTCTGATCCATAATAAATTATTTTGAGAGCATTTTTACTATGATGAGCTAAAACCCAACACCGGGACGACGAAGGAGGCCGAGCTTCATACATGGGTAATGTTATTAATTCTTTTTAAGACTTTTGCATTAAAAATTAATTGAAATATGATTTGATTAAATTGGTTGCTATTTGATTAGATGGTCATGCTTAGCTTAGGTGATTTGATGTTCCATGCTAAACATTTACAATCACTGTTTTGATAATCTACTTTGGCAAAATAAGAGTCCATATAATTTATGTTTTGAGCGATTATTTTCGAGAATAAATCATTGAGCCCTATGTTATGAAGATTGGCCGAATCACTAGTCCCAGTACTCTCTCACCAGTGTTAATATTTTTATTGTATATATATATATATATATATATATATATTTTTATTAAGTCTAAAAAATTATCCTTCACAAGTCCGAGAGTTTGAACCTCATTACTACAACCACAGAAAACCTTTAATCATTTTGGCGCCGCCGACGCGGATTTGTGTTTAGGTAGATTTGTTTTTTTAGATTTATTTTTCTTTGTTCTTTTTTACGGTCTTTGGGTATTTGTCTATGTGATACAGGTTTGAGGCTTGGATCGAAAAAAAAAAAGAAGTTGTCAAGAATTTTGACGATTTCATAAAGACTAGGAGCTAGAGCGTAAAGCAAAAAGAACGGAAAGAAGACGAAGGACTTTTTTTTATTATTATTATTATTTTTTTAGATATTTTTTTTATTTTTTTTTAGAAACATAAATTAGGGTTTTTATTTTTGTAATTTTTTATTTTTGCACATTTTTTTTTCGGACATTGAACTTTTGGACATTTTTTTTAAACCCTACGGAAGGGTTATATAATCAAAAAAATAAAATAAATATAAACTGTTTGCAGGGAAGGGCGACGATTACGATATCGTGTCGGCCCCTCAGGTTCGCACACTGACACCAGAGTCAGTGTCCGAGTCGACTACAGCGGTTCTTCGCCCGTCTGGTACGGGAGGTAAACTTCTAAACACCCTCGAATCTCCTACAAGCGGGTTTACTGTTTGCCTTAAGGTGAATATATGCTTAGGACTTGAATACAGCTGTTTTAAATTCCTAATAAAGGGAAAGGCCTGGCCAATATAAGATAAGGGTTCGGATTTCACCACCGCTCCCTTCTTGCCCGCCTTAGGAAAACGAAACCGAACGCGAACCTAAGCTTTAAAATTCGGAATAGAACAAGACTGATAAGGTGATGAGATTAATAGGAAACTCGATCGAAAAATATTGGTTGCTCTTTAAGCACACTTCAAAGTTCATGATGGTTTATGTGAGTTGAATGCGTGACTGCGCCGCCTTCTAATGCGGTGAGGCCTTGGGTATCAAAGCTCTACTAAGCTTCCCTCGCCTCGATTCAACTTACTTTGACTCGGATTGATTCCAAAGGGGTTTGCTTAAATCGTAACGAATTCCCTTTCGAAAGATAGAAGCTGGTCTAGAAACAATCTAAGTGGAGCCATCATGCTTTTTGTTTGCTAGAAATCTTTAGGTTTGCTTTGGTCGAGTCAGCCTTGTTTGTGATTGTGTATAATTCCTCTGGAGTTTATATTTCATCGGTGATGAATCCTTTTCAGGAGACTCCACCTGAGATGACGTTACGAGAATATATGAGTAGAAATTCTCGTTATCAAGAGACGTCTTCGAAAATGACTCTTGGTGAATATATGCAAGGGAAACGACATTGCGATGTTCTAACGGTTAACGATGAATCACCTCTAACGATCTACGAGAAGTATTATAAAAATAGACCGCCTAGTTTGGAACAAAGAATGATAATTATTGAATATCAAAAATTATATTATGATGATGAAGATAGTGCTGATGAAGAATCGGAAATGTGTGGCAATAGTGATCAGGAATTTTTTACCCCAATTGAGCCTTATAATGATTATATTATTTCTGGTTCAGATCCTAATAATTTTAACAATTGTTCACCTATTCAAAAGGACGAGGATTTGACTAGAGATACCCCCGTATTAGACGATGTAGTATGTCTTGTTTACGAAGCCAAGAAAGGTTTAGAGGAACCGTTTTATCCTGAAAATACTATTTTAGAGTCGTACGATTTAGAAACAATAGTCTTAGATGAACTCGTAGAGGTGAGTGAGGATGCACCGCAAGATTACAACTTAGAAGAATCAATTGCCCATTTTCAAGAATCTGATGACCTAGAAATTAGGGAAGTTGTGACTAGTCTATCTAGAGACGCTGAAAACTCTAAGTTTGGGGGTGAGTATCATTCTCCATGTGCTTTAACTTTTAGTAAGGTCCCTTACTTGGGACTTGACATCAATGCCTCAACCATCTTACAAGATTGTCTTCATACTCTTTTACCAGAACCTAATGATATCCAACAAGAGTCTCAACTGTTAGAAACCCATCCTCTGGTTGATGTGGTTAACCCAGGCAATAATACCAAGATTGATTTTGTTCTCCCACCAAATAGTTTTCTTCCAAATGTGGGAACATATAGATTTCAAATGTGTCGAATATTAAGTTGTGAGACTAAACCTAAATGCCTTAGAAAATTAGAATCGACACATTTGCTTAAGAATGACCACTACTCTCACTGTGGTCAATTATGTAAGTCAAACCTGATTGACTTAGAGGATCCTCAGTTATTTAGGTTATTATTTTGTGATTCTAAGTTCTTATTTGAGTTTTTCCAGACTCTAGGACCTAATAATTTGGATCCAACCTATGAGGAAATGCATCGGAGGAAAATATTTTATTTAGACCCTTTCATAGAACCTGAACCTGAACCACAATTAGATATAAATATCTTAATCAGAAAACTAGATAAGGGCATGCTATTCTTGTTCACTTTCTTGGTTCACTGCAGTTTCCTTTTGTCAGCTCTTTTTGGTTTTGAAGACTCGCAGTTATTTCGTCTGTTACTTTATGGTTCGAGTTGACTAATCCTTTCCTAAGCCTGGCTGAAGACTTTAAACTTAGCACTTCTTGGGAGGTAACCCAATCTCATGCAACACGGTAATATCTTTCCTTAACTCTTTTTCTTCAAATGGTAACAGTTTCTCATTGTTAATGCTTTTAATTTCATCTTTAGAACATTGAGGACAATGTTAGATTTAAGTTTTGGGGTATGGGAGAAACTTTTTAGTTGCAATTATTAAACTCCAGAGCCTAGAAATTTCTGCCTATTAAGGTTTTCACTAACCAATCTAAGTGGATGGGAACATCTTGGTTATAGGAGTTGAGGAACCAATCTGATTAGATGTAAACATCTATAGGAGTCTATTCATACAAGCATAGAGCTCAGGTGTTAGAAAAAAAAAACATGGTAGTTTCGCCATATCCTTGTGATGGAAACATCGAAAGAATCCTGATCACTTCTTTTTGTTTTATTTTTACCATTGCTAGGGTGAAATAGAGTGACTGAGATACACAAAAAAAAAAGAAGTAGAAGAAAAAAAAAAGACCAGACCATCAGACCAACCGGAATAAAGTCAACCACTGGAACCCTTGTATATGCCAGTTGTGTTGACCTAGAATTAGGATTATCGACCACTAGTTCCCTTGTATATTCCAGTATGTTGATACTAGTCCAGACCAGTATCTCAGTCCATTAGGATAGGTTCACCTTAGTCAACATCATCCACGTACATCCACCTTCTTAATCTATCCATGTGATTGGTTGACTCCGGTTTATGATGTCCAGAAACTATCTGAGTAGAGCTCTGTCACTTTATATGAATTTTAGTATGCTTGAGTGCAAACTAGTGTACAACAATTGGAATTTCGCATACGGGTACTTCCTCCTGTAGTCAATAAGTATGCCAACCAATGAGATTCTTTAGTGCCTTCCAAGGTTCTGCGTAGATAGCTAGGGTCTGGAGTAAAGGTTTTGTTGGCACACCTCTGGTAAACCCTCCGGAGTCAACAATCCGCCACTAGGGCCACCTAGGGGTTCAAATGATTTTCCTTTCTAGAATAAATTTGCTCGAGGACTAGCAAATAATAAGTTTGGGGGTATTTGATAGACACATTTATGTGTCTAATATGTCTCAATTATATGTATTGTTAGGGTTCGATTGTATACTTATTGTGTTATTTTATGTGTTTATAGGAATTTTTAGAGAAATAATCCCTTGCGGCGAAATGGGCTCAAAAACAGTATTTTACACCCCGGAGAAAATTACTAAAGGCACCCCAGAAATGCATCGAAAGCGTCCCAGAAATGTCCCCGAGGAACCCATAAAAAATTACTATTTCCACCCCAATTTCTAAAGGGACACCCGTGCAGGATTAGGGGGAGGACATTTTCTTCACAAAATTCAAATTCTGTTTTTGGCGGGAAATTTTCTTCACACTCTGGTAGATTTTCCAATCAATTTTTGAAGGTGTTAGACAGAGATTAAATGGCTGAAACTTTGTCTAAAGTTGTGATATGTCATAACATAGATGGCATGGGTGTTTTGATCGATCAAATTTGGCTGGAAAACGTGTCTTAATCCACGAGTTGAAAACAAGGTGAAACACGCGTCAACGGGATTTGGAGAACATTTTTGGCGTGTACTGAACGTGCTTAGCTGACTCAATCGATTATATGGAGCGTGAAGAAGGTTTATAAGGAAAGAAATACATCTGCATGCGTGTGGAAGATCAAAAAATAAAAATTTTGGCCGTAGAGAATATTTTTAATAAATGAAGATTATTTGGGAGATATGAACGGATTAAATGAGGATTAAGAGTATAAATAGATGGATATTGGTACAAGAGATGGTGGTCGAGAGTTTGGTGGCTTGAGGAAAGCGCAGGAAGCAGAAATCACGAGTTGAGTTTCTGCTGCTGCTGCCATTGATGAAGGTGAAGAACACACTGCCAAGGACCGTCGTTTATCAGCAGTGACAGCGACAGTAGATGCGTATGTCGTAGTAATTCAAAATACTACTGCACTTCTTATATATCGTTCTTTGTAACGGTGTTCTGAACCCTTATAAGAATTGCAAAGACCCGATTTTCACCATTTTCTCTCTGTTTCATCATTGTAAACCATTTCTGAGCCATAATAAATTATTTTGAGAGCATTTTTACTATAATGAGATAAAACCCAACACCGGGACGACGAAGGAGGCCGAGCTTCATACATGGGTAATTTTATTAATTCTTTTTAAGACTTTTGCATTAACAATTAATTGAAATATGATTTTATTAAATTGGTTGTTATTTGATTAGATGGGTCATTCTTAGCTTAGGTGATTTGATGTTCCATGCTAAACATTTACAATCAATGTTTTGATAATCTACTTTGGCAAAATAAGAGTCCATATAATTTATGTTTTGAGCGATTATTGTCGAGAATAAATCATTGAGCCCTATGTTATGAAGATTGGCCGAATCATTAGTCCCAGTACTCTCTCACCATTGTTAATATTTTTATTGTATATATTTTTTTTATTAAGTCTAAAAATGTATCCTTCATAAGTCTGAGAGTTTGAACCTCATTACTACAACCACTGAAAACCTTTAATCAGTTTGACGACGCCGACGCGGATTTGTGTTTAGGTAGATTTATTTTTTTAGATTTATTTTTCTTTGTTCTTTTTTACGGTCTTTGGGTATTTGTCTATGTGATACAGGTTTTAAGGCTTGGATCGAAAACAAAAAAAAAAGAAGAAGAAGTTATCAAGAATTTTGGCGATTTCATAAAGACTAGGAGCTAGAGCGTAAAGCAAAAAGAAGACGAAGGACTTTTTTTTATTATTATTTTTTTAGATATTTTTTTATTAATATTTTTTAGAAACGTTAATTAGGGTTTTTATTTTTGTAATCTTTTATTTTTGCACATTTTTTTTCCGGACATTGAACTTTTGGACATTTTTTTAAACCCTACGGAAGGGTTATATAATTAAAAAGAAAAATAAAATAAATATAAACCGTTTGCAGGGAAGGAAGAAGATTAAGATATCGTCTCGGCCCCTCGGGTTCGCACACTGACACCGGAATCAGTGTCCCGAGCCGACTACAGTGGTTCTTCGCCCGTCTGGTACGGGAGGTAAACTTCTAAACACCCGCCAATCTCCTACAAGCGGGTTTACTGTTTTCCTTAAGGTGAATATATGTTGAGGACTTGAATACGGCTGTTTTAAATTCCTAGTAAAGGGCAAGGCCTGGCCAATACAAGATAAGGTTTCGGATTTCATCACCGCTCCCTTCTTGCCCGCTTTAGGAAAACGAAACCGAACGCGAACCTAATGTTTAAAATTCGGAGTAGAACAAGACCGACAGGGTAACGAGCTTAATAGGAAACTCGTGCGAAAAATATTGGTTGCTCTTTAAGCACACTTCAAAGTTCATGATGGTTTATGTGAGTTGAATGCGTGACTGCGCCGCCTTCTAATGCGGTGAGGCCTTGGGTATAAAAGCTCTACTAAGATTCCCTCGCCTCGATTCAACTTACTTTGACTCGGATTGATTCCAAAGAGGTTTGCTTAAATTGTAACGAATTCCCTTTCGAAAGATAGAAGCTGGTCTAGAAACAATCTAAGTGGATCCATCATGCTTTTTGTTTGCTAGAAATCTTTAGGTTTGCTTTGGTGGAGTCAGCCTTGTTTGTGATTGTGTATAATTCCTCTGTAGTTTATATTTCATCGGTGATGAATCCTTTTCAGGAGACGCCACCTGAGATGACGTTACGAGAATATATGAGTAGAAATTCTCGTTATCAAGAGACGTCTTCGAAAATGACTCTTAGTGAATATATGCAAGGGAAACGACATTGCGATGTTCTAACGGTTAACGATGAATCACCTCTAACGATCTACGAGAAGTAATATAAAAATAGACCGCCTAGTTTGGAACAAAGAATGATAATTATTGAATATCAAAAATTATATTATGATGATGAAGATAGTGTTGATGAAGAATCAGAAATGTGTGGCAATAGTGATCAGGAATTTGTTACCCCAATTGAGCCTTATAATGATTATATTATTTCTGGTTCAGATCCTAATAATTTTAACAATTGTTCACCTATTCAAAAGGACGAGGATTTGACTAGAGATACCCCTGTATTAGACGATGTAGTATGTCCTGTTTACGAAGCCAAGAAAGGTTTAGAGGAACCGTTTTATCCTGAAAATACTGTTTTAGAGTCGTACGATTTAGAAACAATAGTCTTAGATGAACTCGTAGAGGTGAGTGAGGATGCACCGCAAGATTACAACTTAGAAGAATCAATTTCCCATTTTCAAGAATCTGATTACCTAGAAATTAGGGAAGTTGTGACTAGTCTATCTAGAGACGCTGAAAACTCTAAGCTTTGGGGTGAGTATCATTCTCCATGTGCTTTAACTCTTAGTAAGGTCCCTTACTTGGGACTTGACATCAATGCCTCAACCATCTTACAAGATTGTCTTCATACTCTTTTACCAGAACCTAAAGATATCCAACAAGAATCTCAACTGTTAGAAACCCATCCTCTGGTTGATGTGGTTAACCCAGGCAATAATACCAAGATTGATTTTGTTCTCCCACCAAATAGTTTTCTTCCAAATGTGGGAACATATAGATTTCAAATGTGTCGAATATTAAGTTGTGAGACTAAACCTAAATGCCTTAGGAAATTAGAATCGACACATTGCTTAAGAATGACCACTACTCTCACTGTGGTCAATTATGTAAGTCAAACCTGATTGACTTAGAGGATCCTTAGTTATTTAGGTTATTATTTTGTGATTCTAAGTTCTTATTTGAGTTTTTACAGACTCTAGGACCTAATAATTTGGATCCAACCTATGAGGAAATGCATCGGAGGAAAATATTTTATTTAGACCCTTTCATAGAACCTGAACCTGAACCACAATTAGATATAAATATCTTAATCATAAAACTAGATAAGGGCATGCTATTCTTGTTCACTTTCTTGGTTCACTGCAGTTTCCTTTTGTCAGCTCTTTTTGGTTTTGAAGACTCGCAGTTATTTCGTCTGTTACTTTATGGTTCGAGTTGACTAATCCTTTCCTAAGCCTAGCTGAAGACTTTAAACTTAGCACTTCTTGGGAGGTAACCCAATCTCATGCAACACGGTAATATCTTTCCTTAACTCTTTTGCTTCAAATGGTAACAGTTTCTCATTGTTAATGCTTTTAATTTCATCTTTAGAACATTGAGGACAATGTTAGATTTAAGTTTGGGGGTATGGGAGAAACTTTTTAGTTGCAATTATTAAACTCCAAAGCCTAGAAATTTCTGCCTATTAAGGTTTGCACTAACCAATCTAAGTGGATGGGAACATCTTGGTTATAGGAGTTGAGGAACCAATCTGATTAGATGTAAACATCTATAAGAGTCTATTCATACAAGCATAGAGCTCAGGTGTTAGAAAAAAACATGGTAGTTTCGCCATATCCTTGTGATGGAAACATCGAAAGAATCCTGATCACTTCTTTTTGTTTTATTTTTACCATTGCTAGGGTGAAATAGAGTGACTGAGATACACAAAAAAAAAGAAGTAGAAGAAAAAAAAAGACCAGACCATCAGACCAACCAGAATAAAGTCAATAAAGTCAACCACTGGAACCCTTGTATGTGCCAGTTGTGTTGACCTAGAATTAGGATTATCGACCACTAGTTCCCTTGTATATGCCAGTATGTTGATACTAGTCCAGACCAGTATCTCAGTCCATTAGGATAGGTTCACCTTAGTCAATATCATCCACGTACATCCACCTTCTTAATCTATCCATGTGATTGGTTGACTCCGGTTTATGATGTCCAGAAACTATCTGAGTAGAGCTCTGTCACTTTATATGAATTTTAGTATGTTTGAGTGCAAACTCGTGTACAACAATTGGAATTTCGCATCAGGGTACTTCCTCCTGTAGTCAATGAGTATGCCAACCAAGGAGATTCTTTAGTGCCTTCCAAGGTTCTGCGTAGATAGCTAGGGTTTGGAGTAAAGGTTTTGTTGGCACACCTCTGGTAAACCCTCCGGAGACAACAATCCTCCACTAGGGCCACCTAGGGGTTCAAATGATTTTCCTTTCTAGAATAAATTTGCTCGAGGACTAGCAAATAATAAGTTTGGGGGTATTTGATAGACACATTTATGTGTCTAATATGTCTCAATTATATGTATTGTTAGGGTTCGATTGTATACTTATTGTGTTATTTTATGTGTTTGTAGGAATTTTTAGAGAAATAATCCCTTGCGGCGAAATGGGCTCAAAAAAAGTATTTTACACCCCGGAGAAAATTACTAAAGGCACCCCAGAAATGCATCGAAAGCGTCCCAGAAATGTCCCGGAGGAACCCAGAAAAAATTACTATTTCCACCCCAATTGCTAAAGGGACACCCGTGCAGGATTAGGGGGAGGAAATTTTCTTCACAAAATTCAAATTCTGTTTTTGGCGGGAAATTTTCTTCACACTCTGGTAGATTTTCCAATCAATTTTTGAAGGTGTTAGACAGAGATTAAATGGCTGAAACTTTGTCTAAAGTTGTGATATGTCATAACATAGATGGCATGGGTGTTTTGATCGATCAAATTTGGCTGGAAAACGTGTCTTAATCCACGAGTTGAAAACAAGGTGAAACACGCGTCAACGGGATTTGGAGAAGATTTTTGGCGTGTACTGAACGTGCTTAGCTGACTCAAGCGATTATATGGAGCGTGAAGAAGTTTTATAAGGAAAGAAATACATCTGCATGCGTGTGGAAGATCAAAAAATGAAAATTTTGGTCGTGAAGGATATTTTTAATAAATGAAGATTATTTGGGAGATATGGACGGATTAAATGAGGATTAAGAGTATAAATAGATGGCTATTGGTACAAGAGAGGGTGGTCGAGAGTTTGGTGGCTTGATGAGAGCGTAGGAAGCAGAAATCACGAGTTGAGTTTCTGCTGCTGCTGCCATTGATGAAGGTGAAGAACACGAAGAACACACTGCCAAAGACCGTCGTTTATCAACAGTGACAGCGAGAGTAGAAGCGTGGTTCGTGGTATTTCGAAATACTACTGCACTTCTTACATATCATTTTTTTTGTTACGGTGTTCTGTAACGCTTATAAGCGTTACAAAGACCCGATTTTCACCATTTTCTCTCCGTTTCATCATTGTAAACCATTTCTGAGCCATAATAAATTATTTTGAGAGCATTTTTACTATGATGAGCTAAAACCCAACACTGGGACGACGGGGGAGGCCGAGCTTCATACATGGGTAATTTTATTAATTCTTTTTAAGACTTTTGCATTAAAAATTAATTGAAATATGATTTGATTAAATTGGTTGTTATTTGATTAGATGGGTCATGCTTAGCTTAGGTGATTTGATGTTCCACGCTAAACATTTACAATCAATATTTTGATAATCTACTTTTGCAAAATAAGAGTCCATATAATATATGTTTTGAGCGATTATTGTCGAGAATAAATCATTGAGCCCTATGTTATGAAGATTGGTCGAATCATTAGTCCCAGTACTCTCTCACCATTGTTAATATTTTTATTGTATATATTTTTTTTTATTAAGTCTAAAAAAGTATCCTTCACAAGTCCGAGAGTTTGAACCTCATTACTACAACCACAGAAAACCTTTAATCAATTGTCTTAGTCGTAGATCCGTAAGTTTACTTATGTTGATCACAATCAATTAAATTGATCACTTTTGTGGTTGATTTAGTTTCATATTCCAATTAAATCAGTCATGGGTTTACTTGAGATTAATTTGGTTGAGTTTTGGATATAGAAAATCATTCACATGGTTTTTGGTGTCCAATTAAAAATCCTTATTTTATTTCAAAATTAAAGTCGCCCTTGTTGTTCTTTCGGGAATGACATCAAATGGGGGAGAGTTCTTTTGAAATTTTGCTTAATGGTAATATCTTGCGGGGTGTGCGGATGTGGAATTTTAAATGGGTAATGTTGTATCTTAAAACTCCTTGATGAAAGCATTTAGCTTCGGCTTTATGATTGCATCTAAATTAAGTTGGTATGTATTTTTTTCTTTTAGTCTATGAAATGTCTCTTGTGGAAATTTCATTATGATCCCGTTCTTGTACCTTTGCAAATTTTATTGAAAAAAGGGGGAGAAATATTGTAGTTCACACTACAAATACATATGGTTTTCGGATCATTGTGTAAGGGGGAGTGGTTTCCATGATCGAGATGGAGTATTGAATAAGGAGGAGTGATACATATCACTATATTATTGTAGTTAAAGTCGTGATGTAATTGGACTTTGATGTTACATAATGATACTATGTCATTGTATAATGATGATCAAGAATCTCGATTTCTCTCATTGTTATAGATAGGGATCTTCAACGACGGTGGTGCTAAACTTACAACCTTTGGGATCATTGGAGTACTTGGAAGGACGAAGATTTCAAGGAATGTTGAAGATTGGACTATGGAATAAGAGCCACTAAAGTTTATCTTTTTTGTATTCCATATGTATTAATAGTTTTGTCACTAAAATTGACAAATGGGGAAATTGATAGAGCATAGCTCGGTCGACCTCGCATGCGTTGCTATATCAAGCATGTTTGTAAATTTTAGTGATCAAAACTATGAGTCTTGATTTCTAATCTATTATAGCTAAGTATCGAACTAGGATAGAAAAGTGTAGTTGATCTCAAGTACTTCATGGCGATTCATCATACAACGACGAAGATCTACTCAAGGAAACTGTTGAACTTCATCAACAAAAAGTTATGTGGATAATTGAACTTATCTATCACTCAAAAGTCTATCTATTCTATTTCCTACTTCTAATGAGACAAAAGTCGTATGCTATATAGACTGGATCATACACACTTGAAATTTTGAGATGAGTATACTCTACTTATCTTTTTATCGAAATCGTGTGTTGGTAAAGCATTTCGCTTTGATCGTGTTTATCTTCACCTAGTGACGAAAGTCATGAAAAGTTTCAATTACTTTTGAAATTGCTCTGACGAGAAAGGTCTGTGAATAACGGCTGAATAACGTCCTCTGAGAATGTTTCAATAGTTGGAATGAGAGTTCAGATCTATATAACCAATGATGGATATAATCATTGTGTGGTAACACATATGTGCATAAGTCCTATTCCTTAATCAAAAGTTTTCGAACTTTGTTGATTGAGAGAAACCGGAGAAATTGGCTTTGCCAAGTCCGCAAACTGACGGAAGTTCTCTTCCGAGAATTTTTACTTGGATTTCCAAAAAAACTCGTTTGCGTGTAAGTCCGCGAACCTAGTATGCGAACTGGCGGAAGTCTCCTTGCCGAGATTTTCTTCTGAGTTTGGAAAACTCTGCTGGTTATCTTAAGTCCGCGAACTTTTTTGTGAGCTTAAGTGGTTATGATCTAAAGATGTGCTCTGAACATGAAACTTAAATTACTAAGGAATGCTTTATGCAAACCGTGGCTATAAGTTCATGAGTCGATTCAATCGAATCGAATCATCTTTGTTTCAATTGTGTCTTGTGTAGTTACATAAGATCTCATAGAAATTGAACAACTCTCTAACTAGTTCATTTAAGCCAATTGAACTAGTTATGGTGAAGAAGAACAAGGTTAATATGAAATGCTCATATGGTTAACCTTTTGGGTTACTATGTTGAACCAACATACAAGTACACGTTTGGGAATGGTTTCACAAATCCAGTAAACGTTTACCCAAGTGTGTGTGACAAGCTAAGTTTTCGATCTAACGGTTGAGAAATATTAGTTGAATCTAAATCAGGTTTTCATCTAACGGTGAATATGGATTGCTTTGTAACTAAGAAAAAACCCTGATTTGAAGGCTATATAAAGGAGACATCTAGCATTAGGCAAAATTAATCCCCACATGTCTGTGTGATACTAGTGCGCTCGCTAGAGTCGATTCTCCTTTAACCTTTGGTTTTCTTCTCTAATACCAGGTTAACGACTTAAAGACTTCATTGGGATTGTGAAGCCAGACCGATACTACTTTTATCATAGTTGTGTGATCTGATCTTACATCCTCTATCGTACAAGTACAGTCTTTGATTGGATTGAGATCGTGAGAGTTCTTCGATAGGGAAGATAAAGAACTCACAAACATATTCGTCTCACTGTTTGTGATTCCTTGACAAACCACACGTGTAGTCAGGAAGGCTTGTTCAGAGGTGATTGATTAATCTAGGCTTTTCTTCAGGAATATAAGTCTAAATTATCAATTGGTTCATGTTCACCTTGATTTCTATCAAAAGACGGAACAAAACCTAGGGTTTATCTGTGAGAGACAGATTTATCCTTTGATAGAATTTTCTGTGTGATACATGTTTGTTTATTGTCAAGTCTGCGATTTTGGGTTGCAGAAACTCTTAGTTATGGGTGAGATCAATTAAGGGACTCAAGTACGCAGTGTCCTGATGGGATCAGAGGCGTCGGAGTACAACTGTACCTTGTATCAGTGGGAGATTGATAGGGCTTCAACTATAGTCCAGTCCGAAGTTAGTTTGCAGTAGGCTAGTGTATGTAGCGGCTTAATACAGTGTGTATTCAATTTGGACTAGGTCCCGTGGTTTTTTTGCATTTGCGATTTACTCATTAACAAAACTTCTGGTGTCTGTGTTATTTCTTTTCAGCATTATATTTTATATAATATAAATAATATAGGTTGTGCATTAAAGATCATCAATTGGAAATCCAACCTTTGGTTGTTGATTGATATTGATTGATCCTTGGACATTGGTATTTGGTACCGTCCAAGTTATCTCTCTTTGGTAAAGACTCGCAGATTTCTATTTGCTTGAGTAAAGATCAAATCGAGAGTCTGACTGTCTAGTTGATTCTCTAGCAAAGTATTTCGGAGTTAGTCCATACAGATTGCTAAGCGAAATATTGGGTGGTGTTGTTAGACCCCCGCTTTTTCACCTGAGAGTATTCAATTCTGGACTAGGTCCCGGGGTTTTTCTGCATTTGCAGTTTCCTCGTTAACAAAATCTAGTTGTGTGATTTACTTTTATTTTCCGCGTTATAATTTTTTTATTATAATTAAAGTAAATTACACAAACGTTAATTCCTATTTACTTGATAAGCAATCCTATTGTGTTTGGTTAAGTCTGAACCTTTGTATCAAGTAAATATATTTCGTTGTTGTATTGTCTCGATCTCGTATCCATAGACGATCACACGAAATGTGAACCGATTAGTTGTATAGTCGCGGCTCAGTCTATAGATAATCACTTTCGGAGAAAGGACTTATAGGTAGGAAAAGTTTCAGCTTGAGGTATATTTGGGTACCCTCGCCTTTTCATGTTCAGTTCAGCATCATAATTGTTGAAGATTCGTATCCATAACAATGATAAAACGAAAGCTCTCAATCATTGTTATACAGTGTCATAGTATTATTGCAAAGCATCAAAGTTCAATTGTATCACAACTTCGACAACAATACTATGGTGATATGTGTCACTCCCTCTTAGTCAATACTTTCATCTCAACATGAAAACCACTCCCCCTTACATAATAATCCAAAAACCATATGTATTTGTAGTGTGAACTACATATTAATTCTCCCCTTTTTTTGTCAATTAAATTGGCAAAGGTACGAAAACTAGTGCGATCCTAATGAAATTTCCACGGAGATCCTTCAAGACAAAAGAAAAGCACATATCAACTTGTTTAGATGAAATCATAAAGCCTAAATAAATGCATTCATCAAGGAGTTTATAAATATACAGGATGACTCATATAATATTCCACAGCCGCACGCCCTACAAAGATATGGAAATTAAGCGCAAGTTCAAAAAGAATTCTCCCCCATAAAATGTCATTCCCGAGAGAACAAAAAGAGCGACCTTACTTTCACAAGAAAAGAAAGATTTATTTGGACACCAAAAATCACAAAAGGAAATGATTTTGTATCAAAAAATCTCAATTAAACTAATCACAAGAGAACCCGTGATTAATTTAATCGGAATACTCAACCAAATCAACCACAATGAATTCATGCTTAATCTAGTTGAAAATTCTCACATAAAAAGGCTTACGGAGCCGCACAATATACAGTAGAACCTCTCTATATTAATACTCTTGGGCATCTACAAAAATATTAATATAGAGAGGTACCCATAGAAAATGCAAAAATTTAAGTTCAATGTATGATGTATATATATTTTTATAGTTCCATATACATCTGAATGTATATATCTTAAAATTTGTAGTTCCAAGAAGCTTTAAACATACTCGACAAGTTGGAAATATTATGGCTTCAACAAGAAGGTGTCTATGTTGATGAAATATTACGCACCCACAAGTTAAAAGATGTTGTAGTAATCCAAAAAATTACTTCTTTTGTTTAGACATAAATTTAATATAACTATATATATATATATTTTAGTATAATGTTGATTATTATTATTTGGAGGTAAATTCTTTAAGGCGGAACTGAAAAAAAATCATTAATATTAAACTGGAGAGGTTATTACTACTTTTCACTAGCCCAAGTCGGGACCATAAATTTCTATTAATATGTAGAGGTTATTAATATATGGAGGTTCTACTGTATACATAAAAATATGGATCATGGAAGATAAATACTGTGGAATAAACAAAGATTCATTAGTTTTTCATCACTATTTGCATAACGACATATAATAGACGTAATATTTGTGTTGATGGTGGTGTTTAGTTCAGGGATAAAATTGTAAAACCCTGTATTTAATGCGTCGTTGTTTTGCAAAGAATCTGAGCCATTTAAGAGTGATGAGTGCGCAGCCTCATCACTTACACATGTATTGAGCGATTCAGTGTATTTACGTAAAATTTATCTAGAATGGTGCATGTAGCAACAATCCCAAATATTCTGTAAATTTCAACATCCGCATATATTATTCATTAATGTAAGGCTCATTGAGTATTTTCCCTATGCTATGTTCCCCAGATAAACCCTTAATATTGATATGACATGACAAATAGTGTTCACTCGCAGCTGAGTGGCATGAATTTCCTGTAATATGAAGATTGAGGTATGCTTAAAAATACTCAGTCGGAAAGCATGCTGCTCTCTGACAATAAAATTTAAAGAATTCTGTGTCAACACGCAAAAATCACTGAACTTAATCAATTTTGTGATAGTGTTAATCTAATTAATTTGCAAAAATTAGGTTTTTGTGACCTGCGCAATATCTCGGACCGTGCTGGTCGAGACTAAACCTAGGAAAGCCAGACAATTGATCCTCCATGGACTACTAGTACCAAAGTCTTACCAAAAATCAGAAAACAAGAAAAGAGGAGCCGCGGAAAATAGGAATAGCAACAAGAGGAGGCGTGGCCGCGCGGCCACGCTCTATGTTGGTCTTGTCGGCCATCCTTTTCATATCGACCAATCAGGTCGCTCTAAATGGGCCACACACACTTGGGAATGTGGCCACTGCCCATGCTTTCCGGACCTATATCCCATCGACCAATCAGGTCGCTCTAAATGCGCCACGCGCACTTGGGAATGTGGCCACGTCCCATGCTTTCCGGACCACTTTCCTATCGACTAATCAGGTCGTTCTAAATTGCGCCACACGCATTGGGAATGTGGCCACGCCCCATGCTTCCCGTCCCCCTTTCCTAACGACCAATCAGGTCGCTCTAAACCCGTCGTGCATTAAAAAGTCCAAACTGCGCCAAATGGCCGTCATGACAATTGACTAATCAACTTACCAAATCGCGTCAACATGCTAATTGGCAGGCCATGCTATCCCGCGGCAGCAACATGCCAACATGCCATAACAGCGCAACCGCGTGCTATCTCATTTTTCTTTAGTGTCCAATACCATAACAAACTACTTCTTAATATTACTCGTTGCTTTATTGATCTTCTTTGGTACCCATTTTTGAATAGCTTTTGGAGCAACGTATTTCTTTTTCTCCCCGATAAAATTATGAAATTTCTTGGGGGGAATACTAGAAGAAATGATATTATGAGACTCAGTTTTTCTCCAGTTTAACATAAGATCTTGTCATCTTAACAAAATCAGATATGGTTTTATCTCGTTTAAGAAATCTTCAATTCCTTTGCAAGTGACCTGGTTTTCCACAATAAACGCAATATTTAGTAGAATGTAAAAAGTTATGTTTGGTGTTACCTGAATGTGTATGTGCTTGCTTTGGATCTTGCCAGAATTTCCTATTTCATCATTCGCAGTTGGTAGAGATACTTTAGTTTTTTCAACCGTGGAAGGTTTTGGTTTAGAAGAATCTTTAGCTCTGACAAATTTTACCTCTTTGAAAATACCAGGAGCGTCTATTCCTTCATATCCCAATCCTCGTGTATCACGATGAATTCTACATGCTTCCAATATCGAGGTTAATTTTCCTGAGCTGTTATTTCTAGAAAAACTCTCTTTTAAGCTTGAGTTTTCTTCTTCCAACCTTTTGACCTTTTCGAGCGCAATAACTAGATCATTCTTGGATGATTCATATTGAACTTTGAGATTTTCTCGTTCTGAATCAAATAACAAGTTCATCTCAATGTTCTCTATGTTATCTAGCTTTGATTGAAGAGTAATTTTCCGATCTCGACTTCTGGCAATTTCTTCTTTAAGCATTCATATTTCATTGAGATAATCTCTTGCACCAATAGAATCAAGTTGGTCTTGCAAGTATTTATTCTGACTACGAAGTCTGTCATATTTAACTTTCTGACTGAAGATGGTGCTTTCAGCCTCCGAGAGTTTCTGATGACATTCTTTTAGAAGGTTATTAGAAACTTGATCTACATGGAACACTTCTTCGTCAGAATCAGAATCAGTATTTGAAAGAATTTTTCCAGAAGCTAATGCAACCTATCTTGTGTACTCTTGGTGATCACAATATTTGGGTTCATCATCAAGAGTAGGCAAAGATGCTGCATATGACGATTGTCTACATCTCCAGCTAGGACATACTGAAGAAAGGTTCCTGAAAGCACGGAAGTTATAGCACTGTACATCATCAGTAGGAGATGTTGTAACTTTTGAAAAACTCTTTTTCCTGTATCTCAAGATTTTTATAAATTTTCGTTGAGTAACATCCTTAGTATCTGGCGAACCAGATTTATCCTTGGAGGGTTCAAAATTGTATGCAACTTTAAGAGAAATTACCTCTTTTCTAGATGCAGTTTCATTATCAAAGATCTTTAACTTTCCAACAAGTGTGTTTCTGGAGAGTGTAGAAAGATCGTTTGCTTCTTCAATGACATGTTTCTTAGATTTGTATCTTGATGGTAGAGACCTGAGAATTTTGCACACAATAACTTTCTCTGGAATAGTTCTTCCTAATGAATATGAGGAGTTAACTATTTGAGAAAGGCTTTCGTTAAACTCATCAAAGGTTTTATCATCAGACATGCGAAGGTTTTCCCAGTCAGAAGCTATATTTTGAAGCCTTTCTTCTTTCTTTGCGGCATTCCCTTCGAATACGGTTTCTAATATATCCCAACCACCTTTAGACTTATTACACTTTGTAATCACCAATATCTTTTGCAACAGTTACACCGCCTACTGTAACTAATGGAGAATTATCGCCATTAACAATACGAACCCATGATTGAAAATCTCGCTCTTGAATAAAAGAATGCACAATAATTTTCCACTATAAATAGTTCGTGCCATCGAAGACTGGCGGTACGTAAATATTAGCACTTCTTTCCATAGAATCATATTGATACAAACATAGACTTATGAGGTCTTAGCGTGTTTGCCTGCTCTGTATCGACTAACTCCAACATACTTTCAAGAGAATCAACTAGAAAGCCAGACTCAATCTTAAGAAAAGTATATCAAAGATTTATATCTCAATTTCTTAATTCAATCCGCAATCAAACAAATAGGAATTTGCGAGCCCAATTGAATATAAGTAATAACTTGGACGGTATCAAAAACCAATATCCAAGTGTCAACCAATTTAATCAACAACCCAAAGGTCGGATTCACAATTGATCGAACTTACCCACAACCTGTGATATTTCAATTATATAAACAAATATAATGCGAAAAAGAAATAACATATACACCAGAAATTTGGTTAACGGGGAAACCGGAAATGTAGAAAAACCCCGCAACCTAGTCCAGAATAAACACACACTAATTAAAATTGTTACACCAATTTCCTACTACCTATTCGGACTAGATGTAATACCTACTTTCGTTGTATTCAAGCACTTGTAAAACTCCAAGCAGAGCACCGGTTTTCTTTAGCAATTATTCTCGTATAACTTCTAGCAGAACACAAATTCTCTTTAGAAGTTATTCCCAAAAATCTTCTGGCAGAACAAATTTCTCTTCAAAAGATGCAACAACACGGTTGATTACTTCTTGATATTTTGTTTTCACAAAACACCGAATCGATTTCCCTTTAGATGTAAATAAAGATTTTGTAAATCTTTTGTTTGTTTTGAACAACTACCAAATAAAAAGTAGTGAAATCAAAACAAACTTGTAGATTAGGGTTTTAACTTACAATCAGTATGCGTACTCACAAGAAGTCCGTGAACCTGATTTTCGTAAGTGAGTTTAGGTGATTCCAAAGATTAATTTCCAAGTTAAGAAAACCTAATAATTCTACAACAAGAACAACTAGATAAATCTAGAGATATCTTGTTTAAAACTTCTTAAGGTTTTTTACGAGATACCTTAATCGAAGTTTTCAATCTAGATTCTGATTTCTACTAACAAGTGTTGGTATACGATCAGAAACTGAAATCTATCAAAACCTAGGGTTTATGGTCAACAACTCTTGAATGGTTTTATATCAGAAAAGAAAATCTTAGAGTAGACAAGAGGTGAAAAACCTAGATTATAAGTTGTATAATCAATCGCGAAGATTAAATTCAACTCGGATTTGTGATCCCCAATACAAAGACTTTTATCTCACTATTTTTCACGAAGAACAAAAGACATGGAAAACAACCTAATGAAGCTTACACCAAATTTTCCAAAAGGGATAAAAACGTGTAGCACTCACGAACCCTTTATTTATAATGAACAATAGCTTGGAAGCTAAGCAAAGTTATTTTCCTTTTTCAAGACTCTCCTAATTTTGGGAGTCTTTCCTAAGTTACAAACTCTTGCCAAAATGATTAATTAAATAATCAATTAGAAAATATTGTATTTATGTGAATAAATCACATTTTAACTTAGGCAGGAATTAAAAGTTATCACAAACACTTTAATATGGTAATCAAATATGTTTGGATTAATAGCCATATTTCCTAGATAAGGAAACATCACCAATTTGACTAAAAGAAACTTCTAGTCACGTAATTGGGACCAAGTCCGTGAACCGTTACAAACAGTCCATGGATTGTTTCCTACTAACGAACTGTAACACTTACATCAACACTTATAACTGTTACTTTAATAAATCACTGATCACTTTATCTTTATAACTCGGAATTGAGTGATTCTTGGCTCCTTGAATTCGTAAGCTCATTCACTATAACATGAGAACCTTTCCAGGGATAAAGGTTATTGTCACAAAAGTAGTGGCTCAAATAACCTCGAGTATATATATATATATGTACATTTACCGTCATAGTAATTGTTCCATAGAGTGAGCATTTGTTTCGATAGGTTAGAAAGATAGAATGGAACAAGAATCCATATGAAATCAATTAACACATACCTTTTTTGATGTCTTCGTGTAGTCTTCAAACTTCATCCATCAAGGGTAGCTTTGATTCTCCTTCTTAGAATTAATTTAGTCCGAAACTATCAATAGTATACTAAATAAAGAATGGATTTTGGAAACTAAAATTGAAAACTAACTTGACTTACCAACGCTAGTGGGTTCAACCGAGCAATTATCTAACAACTAGTTGCGACTAGAGTCGATTCTCCTTTAACCTTAGGTTTTCCCAAGACCCTATAGGTTAACGACCTGAAAACTTCATTGGGATTGTGAAGCCAGACCCAACTATTTTCTCTGTAGTTGCGTGTTCTGATCTTGTTGTTTTCCATCTTGATTAAGTATTATCTCCTCTAAGATTTTCTCGAGATTTAATCTCCTATAGGCAAGATATAAAGTAGTCACAAATATCTTTGTCTCATCGTTTGTGATTCCATAATATCTTGTTTCGCTGCCATATGATTAAGATTATTGTGAGGTGATTGATATTTCTAGGATGTTTTTCGGTAATATAAGTCCGGTATATCAATTGGTTCCTGTTAACCTTGATTTATCAAAAGACGGAACAAGACTCATAGGTATATCTTTGGGAGACAAATTTATGTATTCAATAGATTTCCTGTGTGACACAGATTGGTTTATCAAGTATTCGACTTTGGGTCGTAGCAACTCTTAGTTGTGGGTGAGATCAGCTAAGGGAATCAAGTGCCTAGAGTCCTACTGGGATTTAGAGATGTAAGGAGCGCAATTGTACCTTGATCAGTGTGAGATTGGTTAGGGTTCAACTACATTTCAGTCCAAAGTTAACTTGGAGTAGTCTAGTGTCTGTAGCGGCTTGATACAGTGTGGTGTTCAAATCTTGACTAGGTCCCGGGGTTTTTCTGCATTTGCGATTTCCTCGTTAATAAAACTTCTGGTATCTGTGTTATTTATTTTCCATATTATATTTGTTTATATAATTTAAATATCACAGGTTGTGTGTAATTCAGTCAATTGTGAATCCAACCTTTGGTTGTTTATTGAATTGATTGACATTTGGATATTGGTTTTTGATACCGTCCAAGTTATTTCTTATATTCAATCGGGTTGATTGCAGATTGAATTGAGAAATAGAGATATAACTATTTGATATACTTTTCTTAAGATTGAGTGTGACCGTCTAGTTTATTCTCTTGAAAGTATATTAGAGTTTGTCTATACAGATTGCTAAGCGAAATATTGGGTGTGGTTGTTAGACCTCCGCTTTTTCAATTGGTATCAGAGCAGGCAAACACGTTGAAGACCTTATAAGTTTGTGTTTGTGGCAATATGATTTGTATGGATAATTGGGTATCTCAAACTCGCACGCATATAAATGAGTTCTAAAAGTTTTAATTATTCCAAATGTCTTTGGCTTACCTCCAAGGATAAATCCTTTGCAGATTCTTCCGATTCCCGAGGTAGGAATTTTTTGCTATCAGATTCTGATAACATTCCCTCTGATGAGACATTTATATCCATGTATAAAACTGAAGTGAATCTCACCAGAAATCAAAAAATTACAGCTGAGACTATTGTTTTTCAAGATGCTAAGATAAAATCTCTTGAAAAAAAACATGATCAGCTTATTTATGAACTTGAGAAGTCTCTTGGTCGATAACGGGAACTCTATAGCATCATTGAGTCATTCTCTAACAATATCGAAAAAATTATTCAAGAAACTATTCCACAACGTGAAAAGATTAGTTCTCTTGAGGATATTGTTAAAGAATATTCAATTAGAGAAAAATGTTTGATCGAGACTCATTAATCATACCCGGACAACCTTCGTGTTGGCATAGAGAAATTGGTTACTTCCCTTCTTCTAGCCCAAAAACAGTGAAAAATACTTGAAAGAGGAAAACTCTAATGAGAAAATCTTTTGTATCTATATAGTAATTCTTAGACATAATTACAATACATGAAGAAAATTTCTCCAAAAGAAGTTCCTGCTAGGAAGTGTTTACATAACCAATAATCTTCTAATAGGGCTATGAATTTAAAATGGGTTCTATCCGACGTTTCTCTTCCACGAACCTGTTCCTTATGTGGTAAAAAGAATCATTATGTTCAAAATTGTTTTGCTAGAAAGAAACCGATTTCCGATCTTCAAAATCTACTTCTTTTTACAGTCCACAGAGTAAATTATCTAGAGATTTCTAAAATTAATTTCATGCCTACAGAAAGAAAAAACTCTCATAAAAAGGATTTCAATGGTCTCTCTGATAGACGCATTTATGTGTCTAATATATCTCAATTGTATATATTTTTAGTACTATATATTGTATTTATTTGGTTATTTTATGTATTTTTAGGTGTTTTTGAAAAAATAAGCTCTTGCATTTGGCTTAAGAATGTGGCATTTGGACCTCCGTAGATAACGTACCAGAGGCACCCCAAAAATACCCAGGAGGAACCCCGAAAAAGTGCTGAAAATAACTCAGAAGAATTGCTAAAGGAACCCCTAAGTTTGATAAGGGGAACCACATTTCAGGCATGTACTAAAGGGACACCAGGACAAGATAGGGGGACACCCTTCTTCTTCACGTTTAAAGAAGTTTTGGTGGGAAAAATGGAGTTCACGGAGCAGATTTTGAGCTCGAATCTTTGGGCAGTATTAAAGAGATTCAACTAGAGATTTCGATTGGGATGGACTTCTCATGGCTAGAAAGGGTTAATACATGTGTTTGGATCGATCAAATTGGGATGGAATGGCCGGAAAAAGGAAACATAGAAAATAAGGAAACACGGTCACTGTCAAGTTTGTATTAGGAAATTCAGAGAGATTAAAGACCTAAAACTCTTTAAAAAGATACATATATATCTAAGGAAGAGTTAGATATAAGTGGGAATACTCAGAAACGTGTGACACGAATTAGGGAAGAGATTATTGCCGTGACTGCCAAGGAAGGAAAGAAGAGATTTTGAAGTGGTTTGGGAAAGATTTAATCACTTTGTGGTGTATAAATAGGTTTCTTAGGGTCCCTAGAAGAGGTACGAGGAGTTTGGGGTCGAGAGGAGAGCTCAGAAGGCGTGAATCAAGAGATTTTTGTACACTGTTGTTGCTGCTGCTGCCATTGAAGAGCACGAAGAACACGAAGAACACACTCCCACAGACATTCGTTCTTCAACAGTAACAAGGAAACACGCCGCTCAGTCTTAAAACAACAGAAACATAAGCACTTCTTTTCTATTGTTCTTCTTTGGACGCTTTTTGTGGGTCTCAGATTCACTGATTTTATTCTTTTCACTCTTTTAATCAATTTTTGGGCTATAAACATGTATTTTGAGCAAGTGATTAATATGAGGAGATAAACCCCTTAGCCGAGGTAACGGAGGAAGCCATTGTTCCATGAAAATTGGTATAATTCTATTTTAATTATTTATTGCAATTATTTTACATGATTATTTGCATAGAACTTAAAAGAATAATTGATTTTTATTGAGTTGTTGTGAATTATTTTGATGCAGCATGCTTGGTTTTAAAACTTTTGATGTTTCATGCTTGGTGATTACAACTATTACTTCAAAAATCTATTAAAGGCAAAATATTAGAATCACTTTAAAAGAAAAAAATTGCATGAATATTGATTAGAATTTATCACTTAATTGGTTAATGGTGGAATCCAGAGTCTCTGTATTTTCAACAATGTTTGAAACAACTTTATTTAATTTTAGAAAATCCTTCACAAGTTCGAGAGAACGACATCTTAATTACCACCTTAAAATTACCTCAATTTTTGGCGCCGCTGCCGGGGATTTGAGTTTAGGGTTTTATTTTTACTTTTTTTTTTTAGTTTTTTTTTGTTCTTTTTACTGGTTTGGTATTTTTTGATTCTTTTCAGATTTGGAGCGGAGCTAAAAGGAAAGAAAAGAAGAATCCAAAGGAGTGAAGAAGAAGATTTATTTTATATATAGTATTTTTTTTAGATTTTATTAGTTTTTATTCTTTAGAAATTGTATTAGGGTTTCTTTATTATTTTGTAATTTTTCTTTTCTTTTGGATTTTTGGACTTGGACATTATTTTTATACCCTACGGAAGGGTATCTTTAAATATTAAACTGTTTGCAGAGAAGAAGGACAATTACGATATTGTCTTTGCACCTTGGGTTCGTACACTGACACAGGAGTCAGTGGCCCAAGTAAACTACAACGGTTCATCGCCCGTCTGGTACGGGAGGTAAGAATCTGAACACTCGCGAATCCACTGTCAGCGAGTTATTGTATTCCTTAAGGTGCATATCTGTTGAGGACTGAATATGGAAATTTATTTTCCTAGTAAAGGGCAAGGACTGTCCATACAAGATAAGAGTTCGGATTTCATCATAGTTCTCTTCTTGCCTGCTTTAGGAAAACGATACCAAACACGAACCCAATCCTAAAATTTGAATAGAAGAAGACCGATAGGGTAACGAGCTTGGTAGGAAAATCGTTCGAGAAACATTGGTTGCTCTTTAAGCATACTTTAAATTTCATGATGGTCATTGTAAGTTGAAGCGTGCCGCCTTGTAATGCCGGTGATGCCTTGGGTATCAAAGATCCATTGAGATTCCCTCGCTCCTGTTTCACTTACATTAACTCAGATTGATTCCAGAGAGGTAATGAATCACCTTTCGAAAGATAGAAGCTGGTCTAGAAACAATATAAGTGGAGCCATCATGCTTTTTGTTTGCTAGAAATCAATAGGTTTGATCTGGTTGAGTCAGACTTGCTTTGTGATTGCTTAGAACTCCCTTCCATATTCTTTTGTATGACAGAACGTGAAAGAGACGCTTTAGGTTGATTCATTAGGGATGAACCTAGTAGTTCTAAGAATCTCGATTACCTCAACTTAGAAAGTCCTGTTTTTGAAAGGTCCGGTTTTGAACGCACGAAGTTTACTGAGGAAAAATCCCTAATACTCCAATAGCGCCAGAAATGACAACTTTGAAAGCGTTGTTGAATCTGACTAGGACTACTCGTCCTTCGAGTATTAAGTTAGCTGACACAGAGGCAACTTATGAACTAAAACCTGGGACCATACAGATGCTCCCAATCTTTTTAGGAAAAGAAAATGAGAACCCCTATTTTCATATTAGGGAATTTCAGGAAATTTGTAGTACTATACGAATTAGAAACCTAGATGATGATGCTTTGAAACTTAGGTTATTCCCCTTTTCCTTAAGAGATAAAGCCAAATCTTGGCTATACAGTTTGACTCCTGAGTCAATTGAAACCTATGACCAACTTACATCTGCCTTTATACAGAAGTTTTTCCCTAGGCATAAAATATCGTCTATTAGGACGCATATTTGTAGGTTTTCTCAACAAGAGGGAGAATATTTGTATATGTATTTGGAAAGGTTCAATGATTTGTTATCCCAGTGTCCACATCATGGTTTAGAAAAGGTTAGGCTAGTTCAGATCCTTATGAGGGTTTAGATTATTCGATAACAACCATGGTTGAGTCCTTATGCACTGGTGGGTTTGAAAACCAAACTGTTGATGCGGCGATGGAATTCTTGAATGACATCGCCGATAAAACCCAACAGTGGGAAAATAGTATGGAGCCCAAGAAAACAATTCTTCTAAATAGAGGAAATGTCAATAGGGTAGAAGGAGGCTATGAATCAGATGCCAAAATTGTTGCTATAGCAAAAAGGTTAGAAGCTTTAGAATTGGGTCACACTAGTGGTAGAGTGGAGCCTTTTTGGTAAGGCCAGAATACTGAAGAGCAATCCAATGCTCTTTATAATAACACTAGGTTCGAGAACCGTCAGAAATTTGACCCATATTCAGAAACCTATAATCCTGGTTGGAGAAACCATCCAAACCTCTCATGGTCTAAGGAACAGAATCAAGGTCAGGTTAGTAACTCGAATACTCCCCCAAGTTTCAGTTATACTAAGAATCCTTCCAGACTAGACCAGAATCAGTCTAATAAGAAAATTTCAAATCTAGAAGAAAGTCTAATCTCGTTCATTCGAAACACCGATAAGATTCACCAATCACTTTCGCATAGCATAGAAGAAAGTAAAAATATTATCCAGGCTAATTCTCAGGCTATCTCCGAGTTGAAAACCCAGGTTAGTTTGATAACTGAGTCTTTGAGAGAAAAAGGTAAGTTCCGCAGTCAGACACAACCAAACCCTAGAGGAGTTCATGAAATAGGTATGAAACCATCACATCAGCTCAATGCTATTAGAACCCTTAGAAGTGGTAGAGTTGTAGACAACAAGGTAACCATGCCCGATAGTGAGCATACTGTAGATCACTCCTCAGGGCCATCCATAGCTGAGGAGAATGATAAAGTTACTGATGATGCCGATTCGGTTCCTGAGAGGCCCTATTTTATGCCTAGAGCCCCATTTCCACAGCTATTAGTACCAACCAAAAGTGAATCCAACTTCAATGACATAATGAAGGTTTTTAAGAAAGTTACCATAAACCTTCCATTACTTGAAGCAATTAGGCAACTACCGGCTTATGCAAAGTTCCTCAAGGATATGTGTACGCGAAAGCGAAATCTTAGTGTCCCTAAAAAATCCTTTTTAGCTAGTCATGTAAGTTCGATCATTCAGAACACCACAACTCCTAAGTATAAAGACCCAGGTGCCCCTACCATTGCTTGCACAATAGGAAAACACCGGGTAGAAAGAGCTTTACTTGACTTAGGAGCCAATGTGAATTTACTGCCATACCATGTGTACTTAAAGCTAGGACTTGGTGAACTGAAACCTACCAAGATAACACTCCAGTTAGCTGATAGGTCTGTCAAAATTCCTCGTGGTGTGATATAGGATGTTCTTATTGAGGTCGACAAGTTTATTTATCCAGTGGATTTCGTGGTCCTAGATACCCAACCTATCCCTGACCCATAGAACCAGATACCTGTAATTTTAGGTCCCCCATTTTTAGATACGTCTAATGCGATAATAAATTGTCGAAATGGTATCATGAATCTATCTTTTGGTAATATGACTATTGAGCTGAATATTTTTAATGTCAATAAGCTAGATGACACATGTGTTGAAGAGGTGAACATGATAGGAACCTTAGAGGATGTGAAACATATAATTCCTACTGTTTGTATACCTCAAATGCATTTAGAGGATAAACCACCTGATTATAACTTAAAGAAAACATTTGACCTTTTTCAGGAACCTAATGGTTTAGAAATTAGGAATATTGTGACTAGTATATCCAGAGACACCCAAAATTCTAAGTTTGGGGGTAGTGATCATCAAGTATCCTCATCAGAAGTCTCTAACTTGGGACTCGAGCCTAGTACATCTAAGGTTTTACTTGAGTCTATTCAGACTCCACAACCCGATCCTCCTGATACTATCCAAGAGGAAAATATGAACTTAGAAACTCATAGTTCGGAAGAATCTGTTTATCAGGACACTCATATGAAACCCAAGTGGTCTCCCCAGATAAATCCAGTTGTCTTAAGAGAAACATTAGATCAGGTTGTGCTATGTATGCTCATTTTTCTGATCCTGAGTATTTGTCTCATATTAGTGGCAGTTTTATTTGGTTTTGTCGACCCGCAGTTGTTTCGACTATTGATATATGATTTGAAAGGTAACTAGCCATTTTGTGGTACTTATGTCCGGCCGAAGACTTTAAACTTAGCAACATTCTCATGCAACCAGGTAACATCTTTCCTTAACTCTTCTGCTTCAAATGGTAACAAATTCTCCTTGTTCATGCTTTTAATTTTATCTTTAGAACATTGAGGACAATGTTAGATTTAAGTTTGGGGGTATGGGAGAAAAATTTTAGTTCATTATAAATAAACTCCAGAGCCTAGAAATTTATGCCTATTAAGGATGGCACTAACCAATCTAAGTGGATGGAAGCATTTTGGTTTTAGGAGTTGAGGGACCAATCTGACTAGATGGAAACATCTAAAGAGTCTATTCATAAAAGCACAGAGCTCAGGTGTTATAAATAACATGATAGTTTCACCATATCTCGTTGAGTCCTTTTCACTTCTTTTTTTATTTTTTTTACATTTTAAACTATGTTTTTCTAAGTGATTAGGTGGGGCTCACGATTCAAGTTGTTACCACTGCTAGGGTGAAATAGAGTGATTGACTTACTTTTTATAGAAAAAAACACCAGACCAATAGACCAATCGGAATAAATATTAACACTTGGATAGCAATATGTGTGTGCTCTCCCTGTCTCTGTCGCCTAAACAAGCGTGGAATGCAGGACCCGTGGGAACTATCATGTAATTTGCTGACGAGAAGCATGCGCTTGGATCCAAAAGATCTATTCATGTCGTTAAAAAAATCGAAAAAATTAAAATGTTTATTATTGTTCTATATAGTCAACCACTAGTTCCCTTGTATCTGCCAGTTTGTTGATCTAGATTTAGGTTATCGACCACTGGTTCCCTTGTATATGCCAGTTGTGTTGATATTAGTCAAACCAGTATCTCAGTCCATTAGGATAGGTCCATTTTTGCAGTGGCCTTCAGACAGATATGAGAAACACCGTTCACCTAGTTAACATGAAAACCATCTATGTTTTTTTTATATCCATCTCTTAATCTATCCATGTGATTTGTTGACTCCGAATATGATGTCCATAGTGCAACTCTCTTAGTAGAGCTCTGTGTATTTATTAATTTTAGTATGCTTGAGTGCAAACTCGTGTACATCAATTGGAATTTTTCATCAGGGTACTTCCTCCCGTAATCAATAAGTATGCCAACCAAGGAGGTTCTTTTGTGACACTCCAAGGTTCTGCGTAAACAATTAGGGTATAGAGTAAAGATTTTGTGGGTATATTTCTGGTAAGCCCTCCCGAGACTATAACTCGTCCACTAGGGCCACCTAGGGGTTTAAAGGCTTATTGCATACGCTAAATGCAATCGATGATGCCTGCGACAATGAGTTAGGATTTTATTTTGTAGTTTTGATTTGCTCGGGACTAGCAAATAATAAGTTTGGGGGTATTTGATAGACGCATTTATGTGTCTAATATATCTCAATTGTATATATTGTTAGTACTCTATTTTGTATTTATTTGGTTATTTTATGTATTTGTAGGTGTTTTTGGAAAAATAAGCTCTTGCGGCGAATTTGGCTTAAGAATGTGGCATTTGGACCTCCGTAGATAACGTACCAGAGGCACCCCCAGAAATACCCCGGAGGAACCCCGAAAAAGTGCTGAAAACAACTCAGAAGAATTGCTAAAGGCACCCCTAAGTTTGATAAGGGGCACCACATTTCAGGCATGTACTAAAGGGACACCAGGACAGGATAGGAGGACACCCTTCTTCTTCACGTTTAAAGAAGTTTTGGCGGGAAAAATGGAGTTCGCGGAGCAAATTTTGAACTAGAATCTTTGGGCAGTTTAAAAGAGATTCAACTAGAGATTTCGATTGGGATGGACTTCTCATGGCTAGAAAGGGTTAATACATGTGTTTGGATCGATCAAATTGGGCTGGAATGGCCGGGAAAAGGAAACAGAGCAAATAAGGAAACATGGTCCTTGTCAAGCTTGTATTAGGAAATTCAGAGAGACTAAATACCTAAAACTTTTTCCAAAGATACATATATATCTAAGGAAGAGTTTGATATAATTGGGAATACTCAGAAACGCGTGAAACGAATTATGGAAGAGATTATTGCCGTGACTACCAAGGAAGGAAAGAAAAGATTTCGAAGCGGTTTGGGAAAGATTTAATCATGTTGTGGTGTATAAATAGGTTTCTTAGGGTCCCTAGAAGAGGTACGAGTAGTTTGGGGTCGAGAGGAGAGCTCAGAAGGCGTGAATCAAGAGATTTTTGTACACTGTTGCTGCTGCTGCTGCCATTGAAGAGCACGAAGAACACACTCCCACAGATAGTCGTTCTTCAACAGTAACAAGGACAGACACCGCTCAGTCTTAAAACAACAGAAACAGAAGCACTTCTTTTCTATCGTTCTTCTCTGGACGCTTTCTGTGGGTCTCAGATTCACTGATTTTATTCTTTTCACTCTTTTAATCAAATTTTGGGCTATAAACATATATTTTGAGCAAGTGATTAATATGAGTGGCTAAACCCCTTAGCCGAGGTAACGGAGGAAGCCAGTGTTCCATGAAAATTGGTATAATTCTATTTTAATTATTTATTGCAATTATTTTACATGATTATTTGGATAGAAATTAAAATACTAATTGATTTTTATTGAGTTGTTGTGAATTATTTGATGGAGCATGCCTGGTTTTAAAACTTTTGATGTTTCATGCTTGGTGATTACAACTATTACTTCAAAAATCTATTAGAGGCAAAATATTAGAATCACTTTAAAAGAAAAAAATTGCATGAATATTGATTAGAATTTATCACTTAATTGGTTAATGGTGGAATCCAGAGTCTCGGTATTTTCTACTATCTTTGAAACAACTTTATTTAATTTTCGAAAATCCTTCACAAGTTCGAGAGAACGACATCTTACTTACCACTTTAAAATTACATCACTCTCATATCGAGATCTCTACAGAGATCGCGTTTCTCCTCATGGTACAAATTCTTACACCACAAAAACTCACATTCCCAGTGTATGAGAATAAGTCTGGTATATCTAAGTCTAAAAAGTGTATACCTCTATCTTCTAATTCTCTGGAAACGATTTCTAGAAAGTGTAGACCTCTCTCCTCAAGCTAATGGAGTTGCTGAAAGAAAGAATATGAATATTCAGGAAATGGCCAGGGTAATGCTCCATAACAAAACTTACTATTAAGATTTTGGGGAGAAGCTATTTTACAACATGTTACTTGATCAACCATGTGTATTTACGGTCTAAAAACCTTAACACTCCTTATGAGTTGTGGTAAGGAAGGAAATCCAACCTACACTATCTCAGGGTGTTTTGAAGTAAGTGCTATATTCTGAAAGATCGAGAACAGAAAGGGAAATTCGACACCAAAAGTGATGAAGATATCTTTCTTGGATATGCTTCTGATAGTCGTGGTTTTCGAGTGTTTAATCTCTGAACATAAGTCATGATGGAATCTGCTAATGTTATCATCGACGACATTAGTAGCTTTATTCATGATAATCCTCCTGCTGAATTGCCTTTAACCGAGACAATTGAGAAAGTCAAAGAAATTCCAGAATCAGTTGAATTTATCCCAACGGTTACTGATCCTGACATTTCTAGTGACGAGGAGAAGAGAACTGATCAAGCCATTCCTGATGAACAAGAACCTGTCGCTCCAAGAAATCTCTGGGTTCAAAGGAATCATGATCCCAATAATATTATTGGAGGAAGAGATTCTACATCCAAAACAAGAGGACAACTTCTACATATGTGCAATTTTGGTTGTTATCTTTCACAAGTAAAACCAAGGAATATAGATGAATCTATGAATGACCCCTTTTGGTGAATGCAATGCATGAAGAGTTAAATCAGTTTCAAAGGCAAGATGTGTGGGAACTTGTACCTTGTCCCTCCAATATAAATATTGGTGGTACCAAATGGATATTCAAGAATAAGTCTAATGAATTTGGCATGATAGTCAGAAACAAAGATAGACTTGTCGCTCAAGGATATTAACAGATTGAAGGGATTGACTTTGACGAGACCTTTGCTCCTGTGGCACGCCTTGAGTCAATTCGTATTTTGTTAGATCATGCTTGTTTTCATAAGGTTAAGCTGTTTCAAATGGATATAAAATCCGCGTTCCTAAATGGAATCTTAAAGGAGGAAGTCTATGTCGCTCAACCTAAGGGGTTTAAAAATCCTGATTTCCCAGATCATGTGCTAAAACTCAAAAAGGCATTTTATGGGTTGAAACAAGCACCTAGAGGCTGGTCTGAAAACTTACCACTTCTCTCATTAGAAAAGGTTTTTCACGAGGCGGAGCTGATAAAACATTTTTTACCAAATGAAGTGGAAAAGATGTGGTTATTTCTCAATTCTATGCAGATGATATCATCTATCGATCAACATCTGAAATATTTGCAGAAGACTTCCAAGTCTCTCTTGCGAAGGAATTTGAAATCAGAAATGTTAGTGAATTAAAATTCTTCTTAGGATTACAAATTCAACAACATAAGGATGGATTTACTTATCTCAAGAAAAGTATGCTCGAGACCTTGTGACAAGGTTCGACATGGATAAGTCCTCTCCAAAATTGAAACCTATGCCCACTACTGGTAAACTACATAGAGATAAGAAAGGAGCAAAAGTGGATCAAAAGTTGTTTCGATCTATTATTGGTAGCCTTTTGTATCTTACATCTACTAGACCTGATATTTCTTTCAGTGTTGGTTGTTGTGCCAGGTTTCAGGCAAATCCAAAGGAATTTCATCTTGCAGCTGCAAAAAGGATCATTCGATATATTAATCACACTGTCGGGTATGGTACACTTTTGATACTAACACTGATTTATCTGCTTATTCAGATTCTGATTGGGCAGGATGTGTAGAAGACAGAAAAAGTACATCAAGTGGTTTTTACTATGTTGGACTAAATCTTGTAGCTTGGCATAGCAAGAAACAAAATTCTCAATCCCTGTCTACATGTGAGGCAGAATATATTGTTGCTGGATCATGTTGTACTCAACTCATATGGATGAAACAAATGCTGGATAATTGTGGATTTGATACTAGAATAATGAAGATCTTTTGTGATAACTCTAGTGCGATTCGAATCACTGATAATCGTGTTGAGCACTCAAGAACAAAGAACATTGACATAAGGTACCATTTTATTTGTGATCTTTATGAAAATGGTATCATAAGTATGGAATTTGTGCCTTACTAACAACAATTGGATTATATTCTTACCAAACCACTAGGAACTGCTACGTTTCAACGCTTGCGGTAGTCTATTGGTGTTGTTTTGGTTCATTAAAAAGTTTTTATAACTCTTGCCCCTATGCTTATATCTATCTTTTGTGCAATTGAGTTTGAAACTCCAGTAGGTTTACTCAAGTTCAGTTTCTATAGAGTTGTTTTTGTCTTGTTAGTGTCATTTTTGTTTCAAAATCCTTCTTTTCTTTTGAAATTAAGGTCGCTCGTTGTTGTTCTTTCGAGAATGACATCAAATAGGGGAGAGTTCTTTTGAACTTGTGCTTAATGGTCATATATTGAGGGGTGTGCGGATGTGTAATCTTAGAGGGGTTATCTTGTATCTTTAAACTCCTTGATGAATGCATTTAGCTTCGGCTTTATGATTGCATCTAAATTAGTTGGTATGTAATTTTTATTTTAGTCATGAAATATCTCTTACAGAAATTTCATTATGATCCCGTTCTTGTACCTTTGCCAATTTTATTGACAAAAAGGGGGATAATTAATATGCAGTTCAAATTATAAATACATATGGTTTTCGGATAATTGTGTAAGGGGGAGTGGTTTCCATGTGAGATGGAGTATTGGCTAAGGGGGAGTGATACATATCACTATAGTATTATTGTTGAAGTTGTGATACAATTGAACTTTGACACTACGTAATAATACTATGACACTGTATAACAATGATCGAGAATTATGTTTTCTCATTGTTATAGCTACGGATCTTCAACAACGGTGATGCTAAACTTACAACCTTTGGGATCATTGAAGTACTTGGAAATGACAAAGATTTCGAGGAATGATGAAAATTTGACATGTGGAATAGGAGCTACTTTTAGAGCATTGCTTGGTTGAACCCACCAAGTGTTGGTATGTCAAGTTTGGTTGTCATATTTTAGTGAATCAAATCTCATGTTAAGAGTCCCTTGATTATGTACTAGAGTTAAACTTCGTATAGGTTAGCTTGAAATCATTAGGATATGAGACATTACAAGTATTGCGAAGACTTGAAGATGTGAAGAAGCAATGAGCTACAACGAGAACAATCATCCTTCCACTTGAGGTTAGTGATATTTGACTTGAATTATTTCATTCCTTAACGTATCTTTCAAGTCGTGCATATTGAAAACATAACTGCGAAGTAATTTGAACTCTTAATAGACATGGTATTAAGGAATATAATACGAGGTTTATTTCTTAACCATTAAAATTTGTAGATAAGACATCGCCATAATCAATTGAATGCTATTGTGATTATGTATGGGTATAACTATAAGGTGAGGATTTCATCCTAGGGAACAATGTTTACATGTGTTCTAAGGAAGTAAGTTCATAAACTTGTTTAATATACCGAACAGGAAATTGCGAGGTGTTATTGGTTTTGTTATTCATTGCATATCTTATGAACAACCAATATGTGTGATAAAGTAGAACCGCTCACAATTTGTTGTGTTTTTGGTAGAACTATTCACAAAGGCATGGCTTTTTTATTGGTATAACTTTTAGTTGTAAAACCAATCTTAATTAATCACCTTGGTATGATCGGATTATGTCTTCCATGAGAAAGGGAACCAATCCTTGTAAGAGGTGAAGGGAACCGATCCTTGTAATGGGTGAAGGGAACCGATCCTTGCAAGGGGTGCAGTACATTAAGGGGAACCGATCCTTGTATGGGGTGCATCAAGGTTTACAACAGAAAGGGGAACCGATCATGTGAACATGTGCAACACATATAAGTTAGATCCATTTATATATGTGGGGAACCGATCCTAGTACCTAGTCAACCGAATATTTTGGGAAGCTAGTGTGAATATGCGTATTACTCACATGGAGGTAGAACCGAAACTTGTTTTGGTAGAACCGTAAACCCATGATTGTAATTGAATGTTGTTTAGCGTAATCACATAGTTCTTGAAATTCAGATGAACCAATTCTAAACATGTTTGGAAGTGTGGTAAATCGGTTTCAAGGTTGTAAGTATGAAAGAGAACTTACAAAGTAAAGATGTCAACAAACTTTGAACACGTACTGTGAATTTTTATTTCTATAATTGTTCAAAGATATTCCTTAACGACTAAGGGAAGAGAATCCCAGGATCGAAACATAAGTAAGTTAAGAATCTTTTAATTAAGGTTATTAATTTATCTTTGTGGGGAAATTATGGAATTAGTAATGTGCATTTACTAATTAGATTTTCCGAGAGATTTCGATTGTATTTTTGGACAGAGCATTTCCAGGAATTATGAAAACCGAATCTGTGCATTTATGAATATCTTGAGAATATTTTCGGTTTTGGAAATTCCTTGGTGTCCAAACTTCCTTGTCTATAAATACACGAAGTTTTCCTTTCTAGCAAACTAATCCTTCGTAACATTTCACTTCCTCTTTTGTCATTGTTACTGGTGTAGCCGCCTATTAGAGAGGAGAGTAATATAATTAGGTGAAATCTCTTACGACCGCCCATTTTAAAGTCTTCTTTGGGATTGAGAAGCTCTAGCACGACCCGTTGGTGGGAAGCTAGATAATTGCGGTTTATCTTTGTTTTCAATTGATTTGATTGACTAACGGCGGTTGAAATATGATTGCACCTAGTTTGTTTATTATTGAGAATCTTCTCTTCAGATATAAGATTCACGCAAACTAGTTCAGAGTTTCGACAGGGATCTTTAGACTGTTGTTAGTTCTAAAGACGATCTTGTGATAATCCATTATTAACAGACTCCGTTCTTTGCGTGATTGATCACAAGAGATTCAAGTGATTGTGTGCAGGTGTTATTGAAGATTTAAGAAGATTTGAAGACAAAGAAGATATTGAAGATCTGACTTGGGTTTTATAATCTTTGGTGTGCACAATACTTGTTAGGGAAAATAGGATCCGATTAATAATCAGTTTATCCTTGTGGTAGATTGGATTGATTAATTGAGTAGATCGGCATCAACACGATTCTTCGGATTAAAGGTGTTTTTGGCTTAATATTAACCGATTACCTTTGGGTGATTGAACATAAGATAGATCTAGACCCGACGAAGGAGTTTATGTTGAGAAAATCGGAAGAGCCTTTTTCTAACTCATATCACTTGGTTGAGTAGAGTTGATACCAAACATATTTCTTGTTACTTTACTGTTTGGAATACGAACCAAAGGGATTATTCCAAGTACGTGACTTATTCATAGGTCGGAGGCGTGGGAATACAGACGGAACTAAGTGAACTATATGGTTAGTTACTTGGTCTCAACTATACGAAGTTAGGTGTAATTTTGTGTACCGGCTTAATCCTGAGAGTATTCAATTTTGTACTAGGTCCCGGGGGTTTTTCTACATTTGCGGTTTCCTCGTTAACAAAATCTTGTTGTGTCATTTGCTTTTATTTTCCACATTATAATTGTTTTATTAATAATTAAAGTAAATTACACAAACGTTAATTCCTATTTACTTGATAAGCAATCCTATTGTGTTTGGTTAAGTCCGAACCTTTATATCAAGTAAACATACTTCTTTGTTGTATTGTCTCGATCTCGTATCCATAGACGATCACACGAAGCATGAACGGATTAGTTGTATTATCTCGACTCAGTCCATAGACAATCACTTTCGGAGAAAGAAATTATAGGTATGAAAAGTTTTAGCTTGACGTATATTTGGGTACCCTTGCCTTTTCAATTGGTATCAGAGCAGGCAAACACGAAAATATCTAACAATTTGTGTTTGGTGCGATCCAACCTATAAGAATTGAATCTATGTCCGATTCAGTTAACATCATGCAAGAGATTGAATGCTCAAATATTGAAGATGTTAATACTTTATTGACTCATAATCCAGGAGTAATGAAAACATCAATGTCTTTTTTTGGGGAAAAAGAAGATGCTGATAAAGAGTTGGTAAAACTCCTAAAGCCTATACAATCTCTGTATTCTAAAGTATTTATTTTAAAGACAGGGTCAAATCTTCTTAAGTAGGATATCAAAGAAAAAGACATTCAACTGAACTTTCTAACCAAAGAGAAATGGATCTCGCTGTCAAACTAGAAGCTCTTGGTAAATCTCTTACAGATAAAGAGACACGTCCTATGATTCTGACTAATGATTCTGTTGTGATTTCTTCTGATGAGGAAACTAAAATTCCTTGCTCGACTTTTACATATTGTGATAAAACTAGGTTAATCACATCTGAAACATATCAAGATGATGGTAGTTTACCTAACTACATCAAGTTAGAAGAGGATGAGAAACCATCTTCTAGATCTACTGATGATCAAACGAAATCTTGTCCATAGGAAACTTTGAACCGATTCCGTGTTGACTCCAAGGAATAAAATTTCCAGTCACTTGACATGAAACTTATACTTCTTCAACATACGGTTGTAAAATTTTTGAAGGAAGTTTCTTGTCTTAAAAAACTAAAATATTATTCCTCACTAGAAACACAAATTATACTACATCCCAATAAGATCAACTCAAAGGTGTCAAGGAAAAGAGTTGATAATCGCTTCTGGAAAAAGGTTCCTCCACACCCATATTGAAACGGTTCTGGTTTTGATGAGGAACGAGTTCAGAAGGAAGGGAAAGAGCGAATCTCTGCCAAAAGAAACAATCAGGAATTTCCGATAGTTGTTTCAGATGGTCACACTAATGTGAATAATAAGGAAGTCCTTAGAATGAGAAAATCTTATGAAAATCTCATTGAAAGAATTAAGAGAGAGATATCTATCTTCGATAATTCTCACATTAGTACGTTTTCTCCACATGATCATATCTCTAGTGTTGGAAAAGATCATCGTATTGGGAGATAATATTTCGGGCAGAAATTCCCTAGAAGAGACATGAACTATGTTTCTGATAATCACTGTAAGATGGAAAAGGCTTACTCTGGTGCAGCTTAGTTGTATCAGAATTGTGCACTCTTATCCCATAATTGTTCTCGTGATATTGGATGAGAAAAGCATAATAAAACAGGAGCACATGTACTTTGTGTAGTTGTTTATCAGAAAAACTCTGTGATAACTTATGGGTTGTTGTGAATCCATGGAAGTTTAAAAATTATTCATGTTTAACATGTTTTTCCAAAAATAGGTGTTATTTGGAATTTTCGGATGAGTTTAATAAACCTTCTAACTTAGTATTGTCGGACTAAGGAAACGTAATATATTGTACTATTTTTTCGGATTTTCCAGAGGTCTTTTGGTCATAAAGTTGTCTCTTTTAAAAGGAGAAACATTATCTTGTCTGTATTCGAAAACCTAAGGATTCCTTTATAAATTCGTTCATAACCGAACATGCCTCTAGTAACTCGCAGTGTCTTAAAGACTAATAAGGATGAAGCTCAAAAGGTTAAGGATTGTCAAGGAATCAATGCAGAGAGAAAGAAGAAAGGCATTATGTATGATTATGACTCTGAAAATTCTGTTGGATCAACAGATGAGTCATGTATTTTGGTTTACAACAAACAAGATCCAACCAAAACCAAGTGGACTCGTTCTGATAGTATGTATCAATATATTCAAGGTTTTGGCAATCTAGAAACCAATCTTGCTATGACTATTCGACATCAAGATTGGATAAATGAGAGGTACGAAAGTACAAGAGTAATTCTTTGTAAGCTCAAGGCTCTAATCGAAGAACGTGATAAACAAGAAGTGGTTGCAGACAACTCCATGGAGACATGCTTTAAGATTTTGAACACTGAAGAGACCTCCATGAACAACAAAAGTACCACTAGAGATTAAGTTATTTACTGTAATACTTAATCTAAGTTTAATAGACATTAATTTTTTATTTCTTTCATTGATTGTATTGGTCTATTATGAATAAAACTGTTATGAATAAAATTATTTGTTTTGAGTAATTTTCTTGTGATAGTTTTTTGGTTTACATAGCCTGTGGTTAATTTCTTTTACCTTATTGATATGTATGTTTATGGGAAGTTTGATTTTGGTTTTACTACCTTAATATTCGATCTCATATATTGTGAACCCTCATGGTTTGGGTGACTTTTTGATTTAGCGGGATTAAGTTCTAGCCATAGTAGGTAGGCTTTATCAAAGGATTATGAGGGGTTCTGATGGAAACAGTATGTGAAAAAGTCATAACATGTTGAATCGGTTTTGGTTTAGCATTAAAGCATATGTGTTTCAACGGTTTTCAACTTTTGCTTGCAATAGTTAAAACCGATATTCAACATTTCTCTGGTAAAGTTTGAGGTATGTTGTTATTCTGTTGGTCACGCATAAGGATGACAACGTGGGGATATTTCGTTATCAATTCTCCCTGGACGAAGATGCAATCATATTGGAGAAGTGGATGCGAAATTTGAGGTAACAATATTGTTAGTTAATTGTTTTCCAATTTAAGAAAAGCCTGAGTTTATATTATATATATTTGTTGCTTTTGCTTAACGAAATTTAGGTTCAATTGATATTTATTCCATGATGTGTGTGTGAATGTGTGTTTCAATTGGTTCATGTTAAGAAAAACAATTGTTATATAGCTTTATTGTATGGTATCAATTGTTTAGGCTAACAAAATTTCGGTACAAGTGATGTGTGTGTGTGATTCAATTGGTTCCGGTTAAGAAAAACTATTGTTATCTTGCTTTTGTATAGTTTCAATGGTTTAGGCTTATAAAATTTCGGTACAATTGATGTGTGTGATTCAATTGGTTCCAGTTAAGAAAAACCTTTGGTATTTTTGTTTTGTATAGTATCAATGGTTTAGGCTTACAAAATTACGGTGAAATTGCGGTGCTTATAATGTCTATGTTGATTCAATTGCTTCCGGTTGAGGTGAATAATTTTGCAAGTTGATTTATATTGGTTTGTATGAATTATTTATGGTTGAACCAAATAATATGTGTACGGTATGAGTTGTTAGTCCAATTCGATTCCGGATAAGGAACTAAATTAATTTTGATCTTAGTTTGTCTTATCAAAGTGAGGTTTCGGTTATTCAAGTCTAATCGAACGCCTAAACAAAGAAATGCTAGTTAACTAACCTAGTATTTGGCTTGTTTAAAATTTAAAGGTCTAAGTTATGGATAATTAGAAACCTGATGAGAAAAATGGAGTTTATTCTTTATCTTAGTCTTATCGAATTAAGCGGTTGTTTTTGAACAATCGATTTAGCAAAGGAACTAATGTGATTAGTCGTTTTGGTTTGCTAAACTAAATGGGAAAAATTGTTTCGGGAAATTGTTTCCTTGGTAACATATCAAAATAAGACTACTTGTAGTTTCGGTTTTGATATTGGTTATCAGAACGTGATGTGTGGAACCCTCGTGCCTAACTCTACAGGTTTGCAAGTCTATTATGAGATTTGTAAGATTCTTTTCGTGTTATCCTTTATTTTTTCGTTTCTTTGTCATTTTTGTGACAAAAAGGGGGAGAAATGTATGGATTAAACAAGTGATACTGGCATTGATTTTATATTAATTGGTATCACTAAGGAAAAGAACATTGGTGCTTGAATGTTATATCTAACGAAAGAGTGAAAGCACAGACTAAGGAGGAGTAGCATGTCATATTGATTGGTATAACAAAGACGTGCAGATTGAATATCTACCTATCTTCCTTAGGGGGAGTATTAGATTTGTTATTATAATGTCAACAACGACATTTTCAAGGATTGAATGTAAGCAGTTTCACTTTGCTGTTGAATCGATAATCAAGCGGATTGTAATGAATTATTATAATTTGTTTATCCATATGATGTAAGAGTTTTGTCACTAAAATTGACAAAGGGGCACATTTTTAGAGCATTACTCGGTTGAACCCACCAAGCCTTCGTATGTCAATTTTGGTTGTCATATTTTAGTGAATCAAAACTCATGTTAAGATTCGCTTGATTATGTACTAGATTTAAACTTCGTATAGGTTAGCTTGAAAGCATTAGGATATGAGACATTACAAGTATTGCGAAGACCTGAAGATGTGAAGAAGCAATGAGCTACAACGAGAACAATCATCTTTCCACTTGAGGTTAGTGATATTTGACTTGAATTATTTCATTCCTTAACGTATCTTTCAAGTCGTGCATCTTGAAAACATAACTGTGAAGCAATTTGAACTCTTGATAGACATAGTATTAAGGAATACAATACGAGTTTTATTGCTTAACCATTAAAATTTGTAGATAAGACATCGCCATAATCAAATGAATGCTATTGTGATTATGTATGGGTATAACTATAAGGTAAGGATTTCATCCTAGGGAACAATGTTTACATGTGTTCTAAGGAAGTAAGTTCATAAATTTGTTTAATATACCGAAAAGGAAATTGCGAGGTGTTACTGGTTTTGTTATTCATTGCATTTCTTATGAACAACCAATATGTGTGATAAAGTAGAACCGCTTACAACTTGTTGTGTTTTTGGTAGAACTATTCACAAAGGCCTAACTTTTGTCTTGGTATAACTTTTATTAGTAAAACCAATCTTAAGTAATCACCTTGGTATGATCGGATTATGTCTTCCATGGGAAAGGAAACCGATCTTTGTAAGGGGTGCAGTACATCAAGCGGAATCGATCCTTGTATGGGGTGCAACAAGGTTTACAGCAGAAATGGGAATCGATCCTGTGAACGTGTGCAAAACATATTAGTTAGATACCATATATATGTGGGGAACCGATCCTAGTACCTAGTCAATCGAATATTTTGGGAATCTAGTATGACTATGCGTAGTACTCACATGGAGGTAGAACAAAAATTTGTTTGGTAGAACCGTAAACCCATGATTCGATTGAATGTTGGTTTGATCAATCACATAGTTCTTGAAAGTCAGATGAACCAATTCTAAACTTGTTTGGAAGTGTGGCAAATCGGTTTCAAGGTTGTAAGTGTGAAAGAGAACTTACAAAGTAAAGATGTCGACAAACGTTGAACACGTGTTGTGAATGTTTATTTCTATAATTGTTCAAAGATATTCCTTAACGGCTAAGGGAAGAGAATCTCAGGATCGAAACATAAGTAAGTTAAGAATCTTTTAATTAAGGTTATTAATTTATCTTTGTAGGGAAATTATGAAATTAGTAATGTGAATTTACTAATTAGATTTTCCGAGAGATTTCGATTGTATTTTTGGACAGAGAATTTCCAGGAATTATGAAAACCGAATCTGTGCATTTATGAATATCTTGAGAATATTTTCGGTTTTGGAAATTCCTTGGTGTCCAAACTTCCTTGTCTATAAATACACGAAGTTTGCCTTTCTGGCAAACTAATCTTTCGTAACATTTGACTTTCTCTTTTGTCAATATTACTGGTGTAGCCGCCTATCGGAGAGGAGAGTAATCTAATTAGGTGAAATCTCTTATGTCCGCTTGTTTTAAAGTCTTCTCTGGGATTGAGAAGATCTAGCACGACCCGTTGGTGGGAAACTATATAATTACGGTTTATCTTTATTTTCGATTGATTTGATTGACTGACGGTGGTTGAAATATGATTGCAGCTAGTTTGTTTATTCTTGAGAATCTTCTATTCTGATATAAGATTCACTCAAACTATCTCAAAGTTTCGACAGGGATCTTTAGACTGTTGTTAGTTTTAAAGACGATCTTGTGATAATATATTGTTAACATACTCCGTTCTGTGCGCGATTGATCACAAGAGATTCAAGTGATTGTGTGCACCTGTTTATTGAATATTTAAGAAAATCTGAAGACAAAGAAGATATTAAAGATCTGACCTGGGTTTTATAATCTTTGTTGTGCACAATACTTGTTTGGGAAAAGAGGATCCAATTAATAATCGGTTTATCCTTGTGGCAGACTGGATTGACTAATTGAGTATATCGGCATCAACACGATTCTTAGGATTAAAGGTGTTGTTGGCTTAATCTTAACCGATTACCTTTAGGTGATTGAACATAATATAGATCTAGACCCGACGAAGGAGTTTATATTGAGATAAACTTAAGAGCCTTTGTCTAACTCATATCACTTGGTTGAATAGAGTTGATACCAAACAAATTTCTTGTTACTTTACTGTTTGGAATACGAACCAAAGGGATTTTTCCAAGTACGTGACTTATTCATAGGTCGGAGGCGTGGGAATACAGACGGAACTAAGTGAACTATAGGGTTAGTTACTAGGTCTCAACTATACGAAGTTAGGTGTAATTTTTTGTAGCGGCTTAATCCTGAGAGTATTTAATTCTGGACTAGGTCCCGAGGTTTTTCTGCATTTGCGGTTTCCTCGTTAACAAAATCTTGTTGTGTCATTTACTTTTACTTTCCGCATTATAATTGTTTTATTATAATTAAAATAAATTACACAAATGTTAATTCTTATTTACTTGATAAGCAATCCTATTGTGTTTGGTTAAGTCTGAACCTTTATATCAAGTTAACATACTTCGTTGTTGTATTGTCTCGATCTCGTATCCATATACGATCACCGAAGTGTGAACCGATTAGTTGTATTGTCTCGACTCAGTCCATAGACAATCACTTTTAGAGAAAGAACTTATAGGTAGGAAAAGTTTTAGCTTGAGGTATATTTGGGTACCCTCTCCTTTTCATCTACTAAAGTTTGTTTTGTTTTTTTTTTGTATTTCATATGTATTGATAGTTTTGTCACTAAAATTGATAAAGGGGGAGATTGTTATAGCATTTCTCGGTCAAACTCGCATGCGTTGCTATCTCACGCATGTTTGTTAATGTTAATGATCAAAACTATAAGTCTTGATTTCTAGTCTACTATAGCTAAGTCTCGGACTAGGATAGTAAGTGTAGTTGAGCTCAAGGACTCCATGGCGATTTATCATACAAGACGAAGAAATACTCAAGGAACCGGTGGAACTTCTCGACAAAAAGGTATGTGGAGACTTGAACTTATCTATCACTCAAAAGTCTATCTATTATATCTCCTACTCTTTGAGAAAAAAAGTCGTATGTTATATATATATATATATAATAAGATTATACATATTTGGTATTTCGAGCTAAGTATACCTCGCCTATCTATATCTCTAAATATGTGTTGGTAAGCTTTTCGCTTCGACCAAGTTTATCTTTACCTAGTGACGAAAGTCATGATATGTTTCAATCACTTCGGAAATTGCTCTGACGAGAAAGGTTTATGAATAACAACTGAATAACGTCCTCTGAGAATGTTTCAATGATTGGAATGAAAGTTTAGATTACATAACCAATGATGGACATAAGCATTGTTGTGGAAACACATTTATGTATAAGTCTTATTCCTTGAACCAAAGTTTGCGAACTTTGTTGATCAAGAGAACCGTAAGAATGGCAAGTGCCAAGTCCGCGAACCCAGTCTGCGAACTGCCGAAGTTCTCAAACCCGAGAATTTTTGCTGGAGTTGACAAACTATTATGTGAAGCTAAGTCCGCGAAGTCAGTCTGCGAACCCAGTACGTGAACCGGCGAAGTTCTCATCCCGTGAATTTCTGCTGGAGTTTGTAAACTCTGCGCGGTATCTTAAGTCCGCGAACCTAGTCTGCGAACTTGAGAAGGTTATATATCTAAATATGATCTCTAAACTTAAACTTAAAAAAGACTAAGGAATGCAAGTTTGCAAACCGTTGCTATAAAAGTTCATGAACCGGATTCAAGTGAATCAAATCATTTTTGCTTCGATTGTGTCTTATGTAGTTACATAAGATTTCTTGCAATTGAACAACTCTCTAACTAGTTCATATTGAAGTCATTTGAACTAGTTATGGTGAAGAAGAACATGGTTGATATGGAATGCTCACATGGCTAACCTTTTGGTTGACTATTGTTGAACCAACAATGTACACGTTTGGGTACGGTTAGAAAACCTAGAAGCGTGCATTTCATTTGTGTATAGCAAGCTAAGTTTTCGATCTAACGGTTGAGAAATATTAGCTTGAATCCAAATCAGGTTTTCATCTAATGGTGGATATTGATTGCTTTGTTACCAAGGTAACTTAATGACAAACCCTGATTTGAAAGACTATATAAGGGGACATCTAGCAACTCTGCAAAACTAATACCCACACCTTACGTGTGATACTAGTTTGCGTGCTAGAGTCGTGTCTCCTTTAACTTTTGGTTTTCTTCTTCTAAAACCAGGTTAACGACTTAAAGACTTCATTGGGATTGTGAATCCATACCGATACTATTTTTATCGTAGTTGTGTGATCTGATCTTGAATCTTCTATCGTACGAGTACAATCATATTGATTGGATTGAGATTGATTTCTACAATAGGCAAGATATAAAAAGTAATCAAAAACATCTTCGTCTCATTGTTTGTGATTCCGAAACATCTTGTTTCGCTACCATACGATTAAGATTGTTGAGGTGATTGATAACTCTAGGATGTTCTTCGGGAATATAAGACCGGATTATCAATTGGTTCCTGTTCACCTTGATTATTATCAAAAGCGGAACAAAAAACATTAGGGTTTATTTGTGGGAGACAGATTAATCCTTTGATAGACTTGTATGTGTGAGACATATTTGTTTATTATCAAGTCTTCCACTTTGGGTCGTAGAAACTCTTAGTTGTGGGTGAGATCATCTAAGGGAATCAATTACGTAGTATCCTACTGGGATCAGAGGCGTAGGGAGTACAACTGTACCTTGGATCAGCGGGAGACTGATTGGGGTTCAACTAAAGTCCAGTCCGAACTTAGCTTGGAGTAGGCTAGTGTCTGTAGTGTCTTAATACGGTGTGTGTTCAATATGGACTAGTCCCAGGGTTTTTCTGCATTTGCAGTTTCCTCGTTAACAAAATTTTTGGTGTCTGTGTTATTTTAATTTCCGCATTATATTGTTTTATCATTATAATTGAAATAATACAGGTTGTGCATTAAGATTATAAATTAGAATAATCCAACCTTTGGTTGTTGATTGTCATTGATTGATCCTTGGATATTGGTCTTTGGTACCATCCAAGTTATTCCTTGTGTTTGATTAAAGACTCGTTGATTTCTATTATCTCGAGTAAATCAAAACAAGAGAGAGAGATAAACTCGTTGATATACTTTTAATTGATTGAGTCTTGTTGATTCTTTTAAAATTATATTCGAGTTTTTCCATACAGATTGCTAAGCGAAATATTGGGTGGTGTTGTTAGACCCCCTATTTTTCAAAAATGTCAGGCCTTTATGGCATCCCACCACTGGTGGCTACTCGGGAAAGAATTTTTGAGGAACAATAGTGGTCTGTTTACCGGAATAACTCTGACATCTAGATTAAGAATCATTTGAAGAAAAAAAAGAAGACTATATGGGAAATAAAAATGGTTTGTTTACCAGAATAACTATGATAACTAGATTAAGGATCTAGAATTTAAGTTTCAAGATTGTGAATAAGAAAATGGTTTGTTTACTGGAATTACTTTGGCAATTTTAGATTAAGAAGCTAGAATTAAAGGTTGAAGGTTGTGAATAAGAAAAAGGTTAATTATTTTTGATTGAGAATGACATAAGTATTATTTTGAATTTGTATGCATGATTTTAATTATCGTGTCGTCTGCATGTGTTTGATCATCGATGCACTCTATTATTTTTGGAAACTTCCTACTGGTACGTGGTTTGTTCACCCTTTTTCCTCCCTTTTCCGCAGACAATAAAGAACTCCTAGCCGTAAAAGAAACTAATATTTATTATGGGGATTTGGGCTTTGCGCGTTTTCAGTTAAACTAGAATGTTGGTTTGTTTTAATATACTTTGATTTTGTAACATTATATTTCACTTATAAATTTTATTTGAGTTGAATTTCGTATTTTATTAAAATCTGGTCCTACACGAGTGAGAATCCGAAAATTTGGACTTGCTAGCTGGATCGAACCCAACCCACAAGGTCGAATCCGTGTCCGCTGGATGTCCGAAAATCCGGACCGTCACAAATTATAACTTATCTAGCCATGTACGAGCGTAGAGATTAAAGTTCACCACTTATTCTCTGGTGGTGACACAATCAAGGAGATGAGTCGATCTCTAAGAACATGTTACGGAATCCTGTAGCAGTTTAATCACAAAAAGTATAACCATGAAGATCAAAACTGCTATTCTCAAAATAGTTTACTCCTCTTATCTAAGAGTGCTAGAGCTTAACCTATGAGAAAATACGATATATATGTTCTAGTCACCAATAATAATAATATAGAACAAATCTCACAAAATAAGCAATATATATAACCATGAAGATTACGTATTGCAAGTCATCTTCCAAAATAAAATTCAATTAATAAACTTGGGAAGATGAAAATATTTGGAATATCTAATGTAACACATAAAAACTACTCAAAAAAACTAGTGTTCCTCCTTGAACAATAAGAACAAAATTCCTACAGGGAGTTAACTAGTGAGAAAAAAAATAAAAAAGCAAATAAGAAAAACATCTAGATAAAAATTTTCACCAGATCTTTCAGGAAAGCAAGATCTTCTGAAGTCTTCACTAGGTCTAATTTCAGAAGATCAATATTCTTCTTAGTTGCAGCAAGCTGATTAAACACAACTTTGAAATCTCTCATCAAGTTCCTATCTAGGTTAGAAGACATCTGAACATTGTAGAATCTCCATGTTCGTGAGCAAAAAAGCAAGATATGGTAAAAGGATAGTCATAAAATCTAATAACTTCATCAACAACATTTTTTTGACTCTCTTTTTCTTCTTTGATCATATAATATTTAACACTAGAAGCATCCATGTCTTTTGATATCAAGAGACAAAAATTGTAGACAAAATATAATATTGAGAGAAGTCTCAACTCATATTTATATAAGGAGTGTCCTTTTCTATACACTTTTTTAGTTAACAAGGAAACAAAGTTATTGGTTCCCTAACCAGAAACTTGTTAAATAAGACAATCTAATGTACCCGAACCCACGAGCCACAAAACATGACCGGGTGATAAGACCTAAGAGATACCATCTATCATTAAAATAAAAGGAATAATAAATATATTAACAAAAGATGTCAATCAGTTTCTTAGTCCAATAAGATTTAAAATGTTTACATTCTCCTATACATCAAAACTTCCCTTTACCGTGCATTCTCTAAAACTAGAGAAAGCACAAGACATGGGAATTAAGTTACCAAGGAATAAGCAAGTTTCTTATCTTCAACTAAATCCTTAGACTCATTGTTAAGTTCAATACCTAAATCCTTGACGTTAGTATAGAAAGATAAAAGAGTACTACCTGAAGAAATATAACGCTTTGCTCTTTTTATGACACATCTTAGCCTATTAATAGAAGATCTATGAACATAGATTCTTTCGTCAATATTAACATGAATTATATTTGCAAAACCAGTGACTTTGTGGGAACATGAGGCTTTATCCGATTGATATGACTTGAAGTTATCCTTTTTATTCTCACCAGACTTGAGAAAAGTAATACAACAAACAATATGTTGCAAAGTCCTTTGAAGAGGACAATTTTGAATCTTCAAGTCTGAAACACAATCCTTTGAACCATTTTTAGTTGAATAATCAACCTTACAATTAGAAGTTCTATGCGAACTATTTTCATTGGATTGTCTATTGCACTGACTGGGAAGATGTTCCTTTTTATCAATAGGAGAACCCAAAGATTCAGAAGTAACTTTTACATGATGGGGCAATGACTTTTGGTACCACAATATAATTTAACGAAACACAAAATACCACGACTTAACATAATAGCATTCCATTTTTTTTGTTGACTAATTTTCCCCCAAGAAAACATAGAGTTTGAGTCGCACATACATAACGATATGGGATCTAGTTTTCAGGCACGATTGATTTGGGTTATTAGAGATCAGATTTTTCTTATTTTCAGGCATCACTTCATTCAGCTCAATCAATAGGTAGGACATGGACAGTTGTTCTTTTATTGATTTGGTCGGTAAGTTTGTGAGAGAGGGTTTCCAGTAATAGAGTTTTTAATTAGGCTCGTGATGGAAAACTCCTGATGGTCCTTTAAGGTTCTGATCAAAATTTACATCGTTTCCGTTGGGTTCGCTTGTTGAATGGATACTTAGGATTTCCATTCATGTTGGTTCATCAGAAGTAAGTATGTGTTGCATCCGATTAAATGTATGGTATAAAAAGTTTAAACTTGACTTGTTATGAAGATTCATGGTTCATGTCAATCAAAAAAGCAGTATCTTGTGTAACTGATTTGAAATATCAATTTGTAAGACTTCAATAGGATGTTGTTTCAATTAGTTTTACTTCTTCTTCAAATAGTAGAACCCCTAATGCGAACCAGAAACAGCATCCGATTAAATGTATGGTATAAAAAGTTTAAAATTGACTTGTTATGAAGATTCATGGTTCATGTCAATCAAAAAAGCAGTATCTTGTGTAACTGATTTGAAATATCAATTTGTAAGACTTCAATAGGATGTTGTTTCAATTAGTTTTACTTGTTCAATAAAGTTATTGATGGATCTTACATACCAGAATAAAGTACTTTTTTACTATAATTAAATTACTTAATTATTTTTCATTAGTCATTAATTTTACTTAATCTGGACACAAAAATACGTCGCAGATATGTCATACACCCATCACTAAGGTAACGCAAATATGGTGCTATAAAGTTAAGAGCCTGCCAAAGTTTACTCGGCTTAAACGGCTTTGGAACCCACGTAGTTCATGTGTATCACATCCATCAAATAAGAATCACAAAAATTGTGCTATTAGGTTAAGAGCCATTCGGCTCGGGGTCGCACATTATTTAGAGTGTCGTCAATCACTCTCATTGGGGTCGCGTATTAAGTGCTACTTTTTGCTAGGAAAATTACACCCTTTCCGCATATGAGTCGCACATGCGACGCGTATTCAGTGGTATTTTGTAAGATAAAAGAGTAAATATGTAGGTGGACAAAACCCTCTATTTTGATTGGTTGACCGAAGAAAATTGTTTGTAACTACCTTCAAACTATATTAAATCCTGAAAATTGTATGCATTTTCTGCATGTTCTCCCAAGTTTTTTTCTCCTGCAATGCTACAACATCCTGCAAACTTAAATTCTCTCCTTCAACAATAAAATGAAAACAACTACTTGTACCGGCCGACTTGCATGAACTTCACACAAGAATAAGATGATTCTTACCAGCAACAAGAACAACATACATAATAACCTCTGGAGAAAAACTTGACAATCATATTTAAGCTTGAAACTATGCATAAATTCTCGATCTTTCTGAATATCTGGAGAACTATAATAAGAACCCTTATCTTCATCTTCATCGGCGCTTCCAAAACCTTCTTCCTCAAAATCATCTTCTAATCAGAAGGGTAATTACCTTCAAACTATATTACATCCTCAAAATTGTATGCTTCTTCTGCATTTTCTCCCGAGTTTTTTTCTCCTGCAATGCTATAACATCCTGCAAAATTAATTTCTCTCCTGATTGAATCTACCTTTGGTAATTCAACACTATCTACAATTTTATCTACAGAGATTAAGTTACCTTGTTAGCCTCATTAAACATCCATTTCAAAAATCTCAATTCATTAAAAGTTCTCACAAAGACAATATTACAGTTCTATCTGGATTCCTTACAAGAACACTAGTTACGCATAAAAGACCCAGTTCATTACAACCGAGATCAACATCTGCGTTTACAGTACTCTCTGCAAAGAATCCCTAGTTACTAGTTCGCTTGCAATGCTCTGGGTTCGCATAAGGTACATCGTGTTTGAAATTGCATCTTTGATTCTCTATCCAGTCTAATTCACTTGAAGGATAGGCATATACATACCTAGTCTTAATCTACAATATGGAAAAGGGACAAATTACGAACATCCGTATATGTTTGATATTTATATATTCTGCCAAATACATGACTAACAAAAATTGGCTTGCATTTTTATTTATGAATGAATGAAAATGACAGGTCACATGTTCAACACATGCCAGGATTTGCGAATTCTACGGTTTTTTCGAGTTGCACATAGGATTGTAAAGCTTGTCATCCAAATGGAGTGTTTATGGAGGCCACCAAAATGTGATTTTTTTTTAATTTGTTGTGATGGGACCTCAGAAGGTAATTCGGGACCTGCTGGCTCGGGTAAAGTGGCAAGAAGTAGCAGTTGTGAAGTGCTTGGGGCGTTAAGCATCAGTCTGGGATCCACAACTAATTAGCGAATTGGAATTGGCTAACCATTTTTGCCATGAGAAAATCTATGTGTGTTCGGACTCCAAAAGCGCAGTGCATGCATTCTTCTCCGACTCTATGACATGGATTGTACGACAAAGATGGTTAGGGACGGAGGCAACAAGAGATAAATGGGGTCCCTTAACCCCCACTTAATTTTGAATTTTGGTTAGAAAAGGACTGGGGTTTTGGTAATTATAACGAGTTGTCGGGGAAATTTTGTTGCAAAGTTTAAAACTTGATGGCTAATGGGTCATAATGTCAACAACACTACTCACTTAAATCCTCTTCTATCACCTGCAAACCCTCTAAACTAAGCTACATAGAATATGTATACTTATTAGTTTGTGTTGTAAGGGTATGGGGTTTGTTAATGATGACGTCAACTTAAAACATGGCGTATTTTTGGCTAATTTGATTTCTAGTGGATCCTTTACATTCTGAGCGGCATTTGTAGAAATTTTTGAAATATTAAGTGGACTGACTGAACCAAAACTCTATTGTATCCCTGCCTTGGTTGTGTTAATTTCCGTAGGTATATTAGACTTGCAATTAGGACTACACACCATGTGAAAAATGTTTATAGGTATGTATTGAACTGATGGGACTTGGACCATTACTACACTTAAAGCTTAGATATTTTTTACAGCTTATAACATTTTTTTCTCAAGTATGTTTATTTTTCTAAACCATAATTTCTGTTTTCGAAACAAATTTTGGTATTAAAATTTTGTTCATTAATTATAACATTCATTATTCCATATAACGAGTACTCTTTATAAGCAAATCACAGTTTTCCAATGGTATTACGATTTGTTCTAAAAAAATCGTCGGGACCTTTGTCCGCATAGCCGAATGGTAACATTCTAACCGTTTTGTACCTAAGAAAAAGTTACGAATCCATTCATGTTTTTGTATAATGGTTGTTGCAGGTTTATTTAGTTTTTATACTATTGTGCATGGTTTTGTAGTACCTTAACTGTAATTTGAATATATTTTGGAAAAAAAATTGGTAAGTGCCAGAGTAAATTTTATTCGACCCCTGGACATAAAAGCGCTAGCTCCGTCACTGAAGATGGTTAGTAGTGAAAGTTGATTATGCGCACATGACATTTGAGCAGTGAAAGCTTATCGTGAGATAAATTTTGCAGCTGACGAAATGTCCAAGAGAGGTTGTACGATAGAAAGTTACACTTGCATACCTCCATTTTTAGATTCTGTAGAATGGCTTGATACGCCATATAACCGATTTAAAAAATTGTTTTGCTCTCTGCCAACTTAGGATCGGATAGAAGCCTCGTAGATAGAAAGTATAGCACCATTAATATCTATTTATGGCGTTTGGTTAGACGTCCCATCTCTTTGCTATTAACGAGAATTCAAAGACATGCATGCACACCTTCTCCAGAAAATCATTACTCCATGCAAGCATATTTTCAAAACCTAATTCTAGACACCTGTCTCAGTGTCTCTAGACCTTTCATGCCGGTTTGATACCTCATACATGGTATCCAGAACCATCATGACTCTTTGGGAACTTCCATCCATAATCAATTTTATCTAACCTTTCAATTCAGGCTTAATTACACCTCTTCGAACCTATCGCCCCTCCTTGGCTTAATTGCACCACATTTGACGTGATAAACTGTTTGAGGACCATACTTAAAAGTGTAAAAGATGTAATACAAGTGAGACGAAAGAGATATTAATGTGCGATTGCGGATTGTAAACACCACATCCTCTTTATTCTATATATGCTCTAATATTTTTTATGCTTGGTGGTATATATTTCTAAGGAAGAGAGTCCATTTTATATGATCTTTTTGTACAAAGGATAAAACAGGAAAGTGAATGGACTTCTCCGCCTTTATATTAGGGATTAAGGGAGTATAAAATTAATTAATTAATTAATTAATCAAGTACAGAGAAGAATTCAAAATTAAATGGAGAGGGAGTCTAACGCAAAACAGATTTTCCACATAAAAAACCCAGTTCATCACAATCGAGATCAACATCTGCATTTACAGTACTCTCTGCAAAGAATCCCTAGTTACTAATTTGCAAATTAATTAGAATTGCCGGAATGCACATAAGTCAATATGTATTGTATAAGTTTTGAGTTTTGACTTGTTGACCAGCTTTATAAGAGTTTTAACAAAAAGATAGTCTGCAAATATCGGATTTTAGATCAATGGTTAAATTTTTGGGAATTTATAACAATTTTGGTAATACCTAAAATAAAACAGACACTTACGATAGTTTCCTCCATCTTTATATTCTCGCACCAATTTCATCCATCATCTTTGAAAAAAACAAATCACAACTTCTTCCATTAATAACACAAATATATATATATATATATATATATATATATATATATATATATATATATATAACGTACCATACGGTCCATACGGACCATATCCGTATAAAATTAACATCCGTCTCTATTCCATGCAATTTCAATACGATCGTCATCTTACAAAATGTTATCTAAAAAACAAGAGCAAAGTATAAATAAATCTTGCAAGATTCTTCCTTCCCCTTAACAAACCCCAACGCATGCAACTGTCAGATAGCAATTACATGCAAAGTACTCGTGATTTTAACATATCCAATAGGCTTGGGTTGTCCCACCAGGATCTCAGTCTTCACACCGTTGATCACTCGGAACCTCCTTACCTTTGGAAAAAGATGCCTATAGAAATCATCCTCGTCGTACTCATCATCAGCTATCTCTTCACCATACTCCTTCAGAAGCGCATCGAAACTGCGGAAAAAAGTAAAAAAGTATACCAAGTCTTATATGGAGAAGGTGGAGGCTCTTCATCGACTATTCATCTTTTGGAATAGTTTCAAAAATGAAGGTCCTGGAAATATTTTTACGAATGGGAGAGGGTTCTCTGACTATCTCTCGCGGAAGCGGGACCACCTCCAGCATCTCAATCCCTTTCTTATACCTTCGAACATAATTTCTCTGTTGAGCAGCCATTATCTTAGTTTTCCATCTCTCTCTAAAAAAATCTATTCCCTGAATTTTTTTACTTTTGTGAGAAAACCTGTAGAAAAAACTCTTGTATTTATAGCATAGATGGATCAAGAGATAACTAAGCCGGTGAATCGGTGAAGGATTGGAAATAGCAAAAACATTAAGAGAATTTACTACATTAAACAACCACTTCTACTTCCACTTAACCCTTCTAAGGAGAAAATTTGCATAATGCGGACGACCTTGATTTTATAAGGTATGTATACGGAGTAACAGTTAAAAACCTGCCTCTAAGGAGAACATTCTTCAGAAAATCTATTAATTCCTTTACTCTGACAAAAAAACACTTTTCAGTTTACACAATAGTCAATGTTGTTTCTAATGCCTCGACTTCTGTCTCTTGTTTATAATTTCCCCACAAGATATGCAGTTACATCATTCCTAATTACCAAGAAAGTAATGAAACACATATATCCCACATGTATATATACCTATTGACCCATAGTTCGTCACCTAGCTACTGACTATACGTGTCATGTATAGTGGCGAGAAGTGTGATTTTTCTCTTTCACCACTTGTCTTAAGTTTACGACACAATATTAATTCCTTTCTTCAACAATAACTCCATGAATATGATATTTATATGCTATATGAAAACTTTTATGGTTTGGTTTCTTTTTTTCCTTTTTATGCCTCTTCAAGATCCTTGGGTTTTTTCAAACCCTAATTATAGATATATTTCCATAATTGTACCTGCCACATGGGATCAGCTTTTAAGTATAGTTGTTATCAAGGGGGTCATGTAGCAGGATTGTTAAATGGAGAGTTCAAATTAAATGGAGAGGGAATGTTGTGAAAATTAGAGTTTCCACTTAAAACTATAATATAATATACAAATAGCATGCAAAATACAATTTGCTTATCTGTTTTCTTAGTAATTATTTAATTATTTGTCAATCTGAAGCGGTGTGGTTGTTTAAAACTGTTGGAGTAATCATTCAAGACTTCAGGTCGAAATGTTTCAAAGCTTTCTCAATTCTTGTGTCATAGCGGAATAATGTCAGATGTGGTGGTTTACACACGTAAAATCTCACCATCATGTGGTGCACAAACAATTAATCACGTGAAAAATCGTGGAAAGAAGAATTCACTTTAAAAGATATCACGTATATAGTCCTTTTTGCCTATACAAAATCATTGTTTCCTCCGTTGTAAATGTTTCTGTATATCCTATTTTTAATAATATATTTAACAACTTTGCAGAACAAATTGCGCATTTTCTTCCTACTCCCTCCGTCCTAGTTTCGATACCTATATTGAGAATTTTTTTTGTCCTAAATTACTTGTTAGATTTATTTTTTAACATTTTTTATCATAATCTACACCTACGTTGGGATCAAGTCATTATATGGGCAATTGTATAGTTCTATTTTCTATACACAATCTTAAATACTCCTCTCCATATATCCTTTATTCTCTAGGCCATTTTCTTGAGTCAAAAACCCAAGAATTTTATCTATAACTAAAAACTAGGTACCTTAAATAATACTAGCCTATTGTAATTATGGAAAAAAATCATTCTCTTTGCATTTCTTAATCCTTGTGCAAAATCCAATTTAGGGAGTATTATACTAAGTGTAACTTTAAATGTTGAGGTATCCTAAGCACTACAATTACCAAGAAAACCTCATTTTTTCTTTTTTTCACATAAATATACTAAATTCTACTCACACAAAAACCAACAGATTTAGATAACAATTGTCGCATCTTTTGTAAATGTTTCTGCATATCTACAAGATATACAATTTTCTTTCGTGATTCAACTATTTAACATTCAACTGAAAAATGCAATGATGGAGTAGGAGGTCAGGGCGAGTCTCCGTTCAAGAGTTTTGGAGATCTCATGAAATACTCCTATAGTCTTATGTCATGTAAATCAAGTTTTAGTAAGTTTAAGTTCTTATTAATATATCTTCTTTCCTATTAAAAAAAAGAAAAGAAAAATCCAATGATTCATAGGGATTTAGTAGTCAAATCCAGTAAAAAAAAATTAAACGTCCGAAAAAAAGGTCTGCCTATATGTTTACCATCCAAAGGGTTAACACATAAAACGAACTCCTAGTTATAAAGACATAAAGTTTCAGTGTATGCAGAAACAAGCCAGAAAAGAATTCTTACACGATCACGGATCTCGCGCTTCTTGGCTCTACGCATAAGATGTTTCTCAGCCGCCGTTTCCACAGCGCCCATTGCCCAACACACTGCTGCCTCCTTTGCTCTACCTCGAGCCGCCAAAATGACTTTCGCTGCAGACAAAGCTTTTTTTTGCAGCCTTCAAAGTATTAATAGCCCTTTTCTCTCTGCTTCGAGCACGACATGGTCCAACAACATCTTCCTGATGTTCTTCAATTGTTTCCCATCTTTTTCTACGAATCTCCACGAGATGAGCCTCCAGACACTACAACAAAAACAACAATAAATCACATATATTATTAACTGTGTGTAATCTTTTACTCAACTCTGTAACCTGAAACCGGCCGCCCGTGACGGTCGGGTCAAAAACCCGCCTGATATTTGGACGGGTGGGGTAGGGTTGGTAGTTGGTATTAGCAGAAGTCCGACCCGCCCGACCCATGTTATTTTGTTGTAGTGAGAACCTAAGATAAGGATACAATGGAAGAGTGGGACAAGAGAAGTTTTGATAAAATGGAATAATGGGACAAGACAAGTTTAGATATAAACAACAGAGAACGACAAGGTCAATACCGATTTTTCTGGGACACGTGCTAAACCTGGAAAAGGACCAACTATAGACGGATCAGGATCCGGACCGGACACCTGAGCTGGTACAATCAAACGGACTTCTTCAGCAGTACCAGTAGCCTCTTCATATTTCACCTGCTTCAACCTCTCATTATCTAGACGGAACCGATGAGAGATTCCAGCATAAACTTTTCAACCAAAAAAGAGAAGAGAGATACGTTAATATCCAGAAGTCGAAGAGAACATGGTAACAGAAACAAAAAAACAAATGCTTACCTAAAGATGAAGCCATAACCAAACACAATTAAGGTGAAAAAAGTTAAAAGGAATGTGTTTGTAAATAGTATGGATAGGTCTGTCACTCTGTATCAGATTAGTACCCTTCTTAAATGACTGGTAGAATCGAAACGTCAAATGAATATGGTACCACCTATTTGCCACTCACACTTTTCCTATTTGCAACCCTCATCAAAATTTCTAAAGTAAATATACTACCCTTTCAATTTTACGTTTTCCTATTTACTACCTATAAAAGTCAAACCATTTATACCTGACTTACAGTTCCAACCATTTAAAAAAATTTCCATGTATATCCCTTAATAATAATTGTTAAAATATTTAAATCTCCTAGTTTTTATTCCTTGTTTCTAGTGGTTGATTCCAATGCAGGGTCAAATTAGGAATAATGTGTGAAAATTATGGAAACCTTCATCTATTTTGGTACTATAAAACACTCCTTCCCTTTCATATAAAATAGGACGGAGATAGTATAAAAGACGTAATACTAGTGCAATGAAGGGGATATTAATGTGCGATGAAGGTTGTAAACACCACATCCTCTTAATTCTATACTGTATTTTTTCCTGCTTGGTGGTATATATTCCTAAGGAAGAGAGTCCATTTTATGGGGACTTTTTTGTAATATGAAGCATAACGCAAATTTGCAATTTGATAAAAAAGATTAGAAATGTTTGGTGGTAGTCTTTGCACAAAATTGGTTAACTAACCCAATAACGATAATTCCCGGGGGAAAAAGACATATAAAATTTTATTTACTATTTAAATAGACGAGAATGTAAAAATAGCCAGGATGTAAAATGATGATGATGATACAAAATGATGATGATGTATCCGCATAATGTGCGGTTACACTGTGAAACCAATGTATCATTTCGCTTTAAAAAAATATATATCCACAAAGGATGAGGTTCATGATTACGTCATCGTGATTTTGCTTAATATATGATTTAAGTTACTGTACACAAAATTATATGTCGTGAAAATTGTATTTTGCACCACATTCACGTCGCTCTACAATGTATCCTTTCTAGAGTTTTGTAGCAAAAAAAATGATGACAAAGTGTGCCCTAACCAGATTATTGTGTGACATATGAGAAAACGAGTGCGTTTAATTTGCGACACCAATGCGTCAATTCTCCTTAAAAAATACTCCACAAATTATTAGGTTTATGATAACACAATCGCTATGATAAATATTAAATCCACCTCCAACGAGAAATGTAATTATTTTCTTTTGAAACATCCACTCACATAAGTGGTTTACGTTACTCTAAAATGTATGTATCGATCAAGATGTGCCCTAACCAGATTTTTGTGCGATAGATGAGATAACGAGGTGCGTTTACTTTGCGAAACCAACGCATCATTTCACCTTAATAAAATATATCCCAAAAGTATTATGTTTATGATTACATAATAGTTATGATAAAGATTAAATCCACCGCCAACCAGGAGTGTAATAATTTTCGTTTGAAACAACCACTCACATGAGTGGTGAAAAATGTATGTACCAATCAAGATGTGTCTTTTCCAGATCCATTGTTTTACAAAAGTCGGATCGGGCTACAAAATGATGATGATATATGCCATCACCAAATTATTGTGCGACGGTTGAGAGAATAATGTGCAGTTATTTGGTGAAACCAATGTATTAGATCATCTTATTTGCCGAGTTAGATCTTCTTATTTCAAAAAAATACTTGATTATTATGCAGCACCACCATCATAGGGCGTCATTAACGCTATTATATAAAAAATCTTGATACCCATGAGAAAGATAAAAACCTAAAACTTTGCAATTAACCAAGATTGCAAAACAACCAACTTGGAAAACTCCTAGTCCCATTTGTATTTTCTTTTTAAATATCCACACACTTAAATAGTTTACGTCACTCTAAGATGTGTCTTTTCCAGAGTTGTAACTTGACAAAATCCACCGAGCTACGACGTGTGCCCTAACCATATTTTTTGTGCGATAGATAAGAGAACGAGGTGGGTTTACCTTGCGACAGCAACACATCTTTTCACTAGACAAAAATATATCCACAAAGTATTAGGTTTACGATTACATAATCTATATGATAAAGATTAAATCCACGGCCAATGAGGAGTGTAATTATTTCTTTTTGAAACATCCACTCACTTAAGTAGTTTACGTCACTCTAAAATATATGTACCAATCAAGATGTGTCTTTTCCAGATCTGTTGTTTGACAAAAGTCCACGGAGCTACAAAATGATGATGATGTGTCTTAACCAGAGTATTGTGCGACAATTGAGAGACTGAGTCTGAGGTGCGGTTACTTTTCGAACCAATGCATCATTTCAGTTTGAAAAAAATGTATCCACAAAGTATGATGTTCATGATTACATTATCGCGTATCTACTTAGTAGTATACGATTTATGTTACTGTAGATAAAATTATGTACGCTGAAAATTGTATTTTGCACCATATTTCACGTGATGAATTGTTTGTGCACCATATTTTAAAGTATAAAAGACGTAACACAAGTATGATCGAAGGAGACAATATGATGATGACGTGTGCCCTCACAACATTACTGTGATAAGTTGGGAGTCCGAGGTCCGGGTTACACTACGAAACCAATGTATCATTTCGCCTTAAAAAAATATATCCACAAAGTATTAGGTTTTTGATAACATAATCGCTATGATATAGATTAAATCCACGGCTCATGAGGAGTAATATTATTTTCTTTTGAAACATTCACTCACATAAGTGGTTTACGTTACTCAAACGTGTATGTACTAATCAAGATGTTTCTTTTCGAGAGCTGTTGTTTCACAAAAGTCCACATAGCTACATAATGATGATGACGTGTGCCCTAACAAGATTACTATGCGACATTTGAGAGAATAATTTGCGGTTACACCGTAAACCAATGCATCGTTTCACTTAAAAAATATATATATATCCGCAAAGTATGAGGTTTATAATTACATAATTGTTACGATAAAGATTAAATCCACCGCTAACGAGGAGGGTGATTATCTTCTTTTGAAACATCCACTCACATAAGTGGTTTAAGTCACTCTAAAATATAGATGTGTCTTTTCCAGATCTATTGTTTTACAAAAGTCCAAGGAGCTACAAAATGATGATGACGTGTTCCTAAACCATTTAGTAACTTTCTTTCAAAAGATGATGTAATCGAGCTTTCATTGCTAATTTTGGTGCTTATGATAACATCAACACTATAAGGTGTGCGTACCTATATATATATAGTTCTCTAATTATATTCAGAATATATATACAGAAACCTATACAGAGGATGCAAAGATAATTTTGTATTTGCAAGGAAGACGGAATATCATACTAGTTTTTAAAGTGAATGAAGTGAAAATTGTAGTTTGCACCACATTTCACGTGACCAATTGTTTGTGCACCATATTTTAAGTATAAAAGACATACCACAAGTGTGACGAAGGAGAAAAAATGCTAATGACGTGTGCCCTAATCAGATTATAGTGCGACTGTTGAGAGACTGTGTCGCGGTTATTTGGCGAAACCAGTGCATCATTTCAATTGAAAAAAATATATCCACAAAGGATGAGGTTTATGATAATCGGTATTGGGAAGATTATATCCACATCCAATAAGGAGTGTAATTATTTTCTTTTGAAACATCCACTCTGTTAAGTGGTTTACGTCACTCTAAAATGTATTTACCATTCAAGAAGTGACTTTTGCAGAGCTGCTGCTTGACAAAAGTCCTTGGAGAAGAAGGATACAAAATGATGATGACATACGCCAATGCATTAGATTGTTTTATTTTCCGAGTTAGATTTTCTTCTTTCAAAAAATGCTTGATTGTAATGCAACACCACCACCATAGGATGCCATTAACGCTATTATATAAAAAATCATGATATACATGAGAAAGATAAAAACCTAAAACTAAATATTTGCAATTAACCAAGATTGCAAACAACCAACTAAGAAAACTCCTAGTCCCATTTGTATTTTCTTTTGAAAAAAATCCACAAACTTATCTAGTTTACGTCATTCTAAGATGTGACTAAGTTTGGGTTTGCCAGTACACGAACGGGTATGCATACCACCAAACTTAGTAAATCCCCCGAACTTGAACCTCACGCCAGTACGCATACCGGTATGCATACTTAGTTCCCGGACCTCTACTAAACCAATCAGTACGCATACGGGTATGCATACCATGGTTCCGGATTTGTAATAACTTGCAAAAGTTAGCATACAAGTACGCATACTGTGCTATATCCAGTCATGGTTATTTGTTATATACTCCCATTTAAATCATTGAAACATTCTCGGAAGACAACAATAGTTGTCTCACACAAACTATTAGCTTCAAAGCAATTTTCGAGTGATCGAATGATCAATATGAAACATTCCGGGTCTACATCAAATGACTGTCTCACACACATCACGTAAGATGTTACCAGGTGATTTTCACATGATCATCTTCTGACTTTCGTCAACTAAGAAAATCAATTGCACACAGTCTCGTGAGATTCAAGAGGCATAAGGAGTGCCTCTGTAACTGATTTACCATGACGGTGAATTTGGTCTCAACTACATTCTAGTCTGAGTTGATAGTAGGCTAGAGTCTGTAGCGTCTTAATACAGTTTGGTGTTCAAATCTGGACAAGGTCCCGGGGTTTTTCTGCAATATCGGTTTTCTCGTTAACAAAATTTCTGGTGTTTGTGTTATTTCTTTTTCCGCATTATATTGTTTATCTTTATAATTGAAATATCACAAGTTGTATGTAAATCAATCAAAATAGATACGTCTATCGTAATTGTTGGATATGACTTAATTGATCTTGGATACTGATCTTTAGATTCATCCAAGAACTCTCACGGCATAATCAGGTTCACATAGTTGTTTCCGTTTATATATTGATTGTGAGAGAAAGAGATATAACTATTAATATAATTCATGATTGAGATCCATTAAGTTTTAACTCTCGGAATTTTATTTGAGTTTAGTCCATACAGGTTGCCTAAGAAAAAGTTGGTTTATTTTGGTATCCCGCATTTTAAAAAACAGTATATAAACTCTCGGGGAACACTTTACCTTAATCGAGATATCTACCAGTCTTGCTGAATCAGGACACATGTATTTGAACGACATCAATAATGAAATTTGAAGTGGGTAGATATGCATTTAATGATGGGTCAGAACGATCAGATCCACATGACTTCAGGTTGACCATACAGGAGGTGAAAGAGGATTTGTTGAGGAACATAGAGATGGTGATGAACCCATCGAAGATAACCAACTGCGACTCGCTAGAATGAGTTTTACTGAGAAGATGAACTCTACTGCAAGTAACACCATTGAAGGAAGCTTCATTGAACTGAGAAGATGAACCCTACTGCATGTAACACTGCTGAAGGAAGCTTCATTTGAACCACACTCGGAACGTCAGCGAGCAAAGTGAGCTGCCAACCACTAATGGAGTTCGCATATAAAAGGAAAAGAATGACAATGTGATAACGGATCATTAGGGTTTTAAAAGAGAGACTGAATGCAGAGAGTAATGAAAGATAAGAGATCAATGAAAGATAATACACCGTATTTAAGAGAAATATCTTGTAATCTTCGTCAATCCATAATGAAAAGAGCTTATAATCTTTGTCAATCCATAGTGAAATCACCTTGAGTGGACGTAGGTTTCAACACTAAATATTGTAAAATTGCTCATGTCTTTAGCTATAAACTTTCGTACACACAATTTCTCATCATAAACTTTGTTACATCTTAAGATACATTTTTTTTTGAAAAGGTGGAAGCTTTATTTATTAACTGATTATTGTATTATGAAATTTGTCACAGCTACATTATGATAAAATAAAAAATCGGACGAATAAAATAAAAACAAAATGCATGCCTCTTGAAATAAAATCTCCGGACCAACTGTGATTATTAGACTTCATCCGCGTGTTCTTCATAATGAAAAAAATAATGCAATATGTTTAGATTTGGTTGGTTCAATTATTCTTGTAACCAACTTTCGGAACCTGGCGAGATTGGGATATACCAAGATTATTGGGGTATACCCATTTTATTCCCATCCAAACTAGTGTACTAAGGGGTGTCTAAAAGGTGTTAAAAGACCAAATTTCCCAACAAAAAAAAACATGCCGACTAAAATCCATCCAAAAAAATTTCAAAATCTTTTTACAAAACTCTAACTATGAAATCAAATCAGGAAAAAGAAAATCAAATTTGGATTATACGGATTTTGAGATTGGGTACGATTTTGTACCAAATATCAAATCTAGTATGAAATCCTGTATGATCCAAATTTTTATCAACAGTCGACATGGTTTCTTTTTGCCGACCTTGCCGACTTGTATTAGTCAGCATCTTCCTAGGTTGAATATTGTGCTGACTTTTCATCTCAGAAATTTGCATTTACAGGGTCAGCACGGTATTCATCCTTATACCTCGTCGAGTATAGTTTAGTCGGCAGGTTACGAAATTAATACCTTTCCGACCAATCATGCATTTGTAACACCTTTCTCTGTACGTCAAAGATTTTATGGTCGGCAAGGTATTTTTGTCGACCTTGCCGACTATAAGGTAGCCGACAAGGTAAAAAAACAATAAGATGCCTACTAGTGAAACATTTACAACAATCTCATGTGTGTCAAAAATAATAAAGTCGGCATCTTCTTCATTCACCGACCTTGCCGGCCGGATATAGTCGACGTATTATTCATCCGTAGACCTTGTCGTCCAGATATAGTCGGCATGTTCTTCATCCGTAGACCTTGACGGCCGACTTTTCACAAAATTCAGAACTGGTGTTGATTGAACTCATGGGATAAAAGTTTTAATCTACTCAATTAATCCATCTAAACTTAACTAATTAAGCTAATCAAATTTTTTAGTGTTAATTAAACAAGGATATATTAGCCATTTAGAAAATACATGGTTAAGGGGTGGCTTCTTTTACTTCAAAATGACCTAGCTTTTGTCTCATTAGATATATCCCAATCAATCCACGTTGAACACCGCGTTGCTCCCCAAAAACAACCTTTTTTTTTTTTTTTTTGGTAGTTTGTCAAAACTTGTCATCTAACTAGATTTCCACCCAAATAACAGCAACGCTAAGCTGTGCTGTTATGGACTCGACTCTAAATTCAAAGCGGTTTAATGGGACAAGACCAGTCAACCAAAAAAAAACACCTAAAGGTTTCACCATCGAGCTGTTGCATACTAATAGCACGAGATCGAGATGCAAATGCTGTCCATTGACTGTCTAACAAAGTACTGACAATTTAAATCCCAGAACTTTATCGGTATCATCGACTTGTTTGTTTTCATCGAAAAAGAAAAATCAGCTAATGCAAGTTGTAATCATCCCCAAAACAAAATCAACCAAGAAACAAAAAGAAATCTTATCTGTAAATTTCCATCGCTCCATTCTTCTCATTGACTGGAACTAATCAATTTTTTGAGCTGTAAGAAAACTATGGAGATGACACCGGTTAAGTGTGAAGTAAACACCGGTGTACGGCGTCGTTCATGTAGTGAAAATAATGAAACCCGAGTTGTTAAAAATGTCAAGAGAAGACGAAGAGAACCCATCGTAGGTGATGCTAGTACGAGTACCAATACCGAGTCGAAAGAACAACAACAGGTTGATGGATCTTCTGCTACTAGTACTACTGCTACAACTACGACGATAAAAAGAAGTTCGAGATTTCGTGGTGTTAGTAGGTATGAGTTCATGGTTAATCTTGCTCGCATCTTGTATTAGTTTATAACTTAACTCTCTTTTTCGAACAAGTAGTTGGTTAAGCATCTGACTTAGGAACGTATATCTGACTCAGGCATAGATGGACTGGTAGATTTGAAGCTCATCTTTGGGATAAAGGCTCCTGGAATGTAACGCAAAAGAAGAAAGGAAAACAAGGTATTTTAAGGGTTTTAACAGTTTGTAAAATGTTCAAAATTTGTTTTTTGATTTGTAGTAGTTGCCATTCATTTCCACTTACATACTCAAGGTTACTATTTTCTGGCGTTCTTGATTGTTCTCGGACCTTATATTGTTGTCATCAAACAGTTTATCTTGGAGCTTACGATGATGAAGAATGTGCAGCAAGAGCTTACGATTTAGCGGCACTCAAGTACAGTTTAATTTTCCGGTATTTTAACTTGAAAAGTCTCATCATGCTTTTTTGTTACCATTGGAAGAGAAAAGAGTGATAAAATTTCATTTCTGATTTTGGTAGGTAACTGATTATGGGAAAGTGATTCAAATAATGCAAAATGTGACAAAGGAAGAGTACTTGGCCTCTTTGAGAAGGAAAAGTAGTGGTTTCTCAAGAGGTGTGTCAAAATATAGAGGTGTTGCAAGGCATCATCATAATGGGAGATGGGAAGCAAGAATAGGAAGGGTTTTTGGGAACAAGTATCTTTCCCATGGTACTTACAGTAAGTTTCATGTATTAAGCAAATGATACTACGTTTACTAAGTTTCGTTAACCGTATCATTCGTGACGCTAGCGTTTACTAATCTGTGTAGAAGGATTACATTACATACTTGTCTTGTGTGCTGGTCTATAGGTACTCAAGAAGAGGCTGCACATGGATATGATATTGCGGCAATAGAATACCGAGGGATTAACGCAGTAACAAATTTCGATTTGAGCACATATATAAGGTGGCTAAGACCAGGGATTACTGCACTAGTTCCTTCTCAAGAACAACAATCCAACTCAGAGCCGCAGACATTCCCCAAATCGTCCATGTTAATCCCATCGAACAGTCTTACTGTACATGAGTCTGGTTCACCCAGAAATCAAGAAGCTCATGGGAAAGAAATTTCAGTCAGTTCTTGCAGTAACAGGTCATCTTCCTCACCCACTGCACTAAGTCTGTTACTACGGGCATCAGTATTCAGAGAACTTGTGGAGAGAAACTCTTATGCAACTAACGACAAAATTGACTCGGAAGTAGCTAGACACCAAGCGCGGGTAGCAGGTGAAGATGAATTCAGCAGGATTCTTTGCCACAGAATTGCAGATCTTCCATATGGTGTCCTCCATCAGAGGATATGCTTGAACTGCAACTGCAAGGAGAGAGTGAGAGTGCCTCCCCAGTATATAATCAGAGCGGACAATCTCTTTGGAATGGTATGCTAACTATGCCTCCTACACTGCACTGAGATTATGCCCTTCGGTGCACTAAATCACCACATATGAATGTATCACCTCTACCGTTGCATCATTAGATAAATCTGAAGTTCTGAACTGATTGGGCTTTGACAACCAGAGAGTAATGAAATAAATTGCATAAATTACAGAGTTTTTTTTTTTTTTTCTCCCGACAATCCAAGTCAATTCAGAAGTGCATCAGAAAATAATTCTTCTATGACCTCATCGAATACTTGTGATAGCTATAATGCAAGAGAATCATCATATTTACTGAACTATTGAACATCTTATAAGAAAAAAAGCACTTTACCTGCTGCTTATACTCCAAAGAACCTAGCTTCCCATCCTGAAAGAACAAACAAAAGGATAACGGTTGAATATAAATAAAATTAGAAGAGCCTGCAAGGTGTATTTTTCCCAGTAAAAAAACGCTTAAGCTGAAAAATCTTCTAGAGTAAAAGCTCAGCAGACTGCACACATATTTTTCTAGCCTACTCAAATCAGCGTGAATATTGGAGAGCTCCCCACGAGTTTCAGAAACCTGTTTGACATCCAGTTAAATTAAAAAAGATAATAAATTTAGCGGCGGAGATAGAAACTAGACTAAGAGGAAGCAAAATTCTATTAGGGGTAGCAAGAAAGCAAAATTAGTAAGTAATTTTGGGCTTGGAAGCCGAATGGGAAGGGGTCGCAACTGCGCACTTCCAAAAAATGTTGTAATCTTGTAACATACCAAATTAAAAGTGGTGATAGGATCATGATAAAAATTTACAACTGCATCAAGAGTATGGTCCATAAGGACTAAGAAAGAATCATATGAAGAAGATTTTAAAGTACCCTGTTTTTGGAATGGATTTCTTTCTTCTTTGACTTCATTAGGCAATTTGGAAGATGAATGATAGGGTATAGCAGCACAAAGTTCTCCTGTTGTTCAGGAATAAATAAACAAATATAAGATCCCTATTCATATATAGCAATTTCTCTACTACAAATTTGAAACATTGGGCTTCCGTAATTAAACTGGATAGGCCACTTACAGTATCCCATCGACACTGAGGAACCATCTTTGCGCAAGGAACATGAAAGCTCTTGCGACTTCTCCTAGCACCCAAGAGATGCCCCTTTGATTCCACAGCAACTACACTTCTTTTGCTTCTTCCTACTTCAGTTCCAAGATTGACTGCAGTATCCTTTTCAAAGTATACATTTGGCGCCCTGCAATTTATATTGGGAGAGATTATGCACTTGGTAATTAGAAATGCCCATAATGTACAAGTTCAGAGCCAAGATCAGGATGCGACATCACAAATGTGAAACAATTAAATTAATCATGCAGTAATTAATATGACAATGTACAGTACGCACAACAAATGAGCATCAGGGTAAGGAGAGAGAACAACTGCTGATTTCACAACTGCAAAACAAAGATTAGAACATAAAAAAAAAAAAGTGAAGGCCGAGTCACGACCAGGTCGTTCTTTTTAGGACGTTTCGTGGCTTTGTCTTGAATTTTGTGCAGGCAGTTCTTTCTCCGTCACAACGCCCCCAGGATAAAACAGCCGAGAAAAACTCTCTTTCGATCTTTCAGGCACACAATGAGAAACCGATCACTTTTACTCTCTCTCTCTATTCTTGCTCAGTATTTTTGGTCTCTTGATTCTTAGAAATCAATGGTGTAAAACTTGTGTTTTATTTCTGTTCTCAAAAACGGTTTTTATAACCAGGCAGTCAATGCAAATTAATGGAGAATAAATTGGATTAACTGCTGCAGTAAAAATTCCATTCGAAGCAGTCAAAAAACTGGCAAATAAATCATGTCATAATTAGCGGAATTAAAACAAAATTAAGTGCAGTAAAAATGGTTTGAAAAAATCTTTTAAAAACAGCAAAAGATACTTTCCAAATTCAAGAGACCTCCCAAGATCCCAAGGCCCCGCTCCCGGACTAACGTAATATATATAAATATATATGCACAACCAGTAGGGGGAGGGATTCGATCCTAACCCTCTGTGCCCAAAATACTTAACCACTGGGCCAAACTCGAATTGTTGATATAAATGTACAAAAGAATTATTTTAAAACATATATCCCAACAATCCCCCACTTATATTTTTAAAATCATTGAGCAAGATCCATATAGTTATGTGCATAAGCAAAGGTATCTTTCGATTTTGAACCTTTACATAGTATTAAATTCTCTGAACTCTTACACATAGTGAACACATGTTTTTGAACTCTATGGAGAGAACAAATTACTTAACACACACAACTACACTGAGAGTAAAATCTTAAATGCCAGCACATTACGACATTGTGCTTATCCCATTTTCAATGAATGTTCTAGAGAACGGCCCATGTTCTCATAGAAAGCGGCCACACATTCTCATTCACATAGGTGAGTCTATAAAAGGTACTCCTGAAGCTTGGTACCACACTCTATACAGAGCTATAGATTTCATTAAGAGTTAAAAACTCAACCTTAACTCGCTTCATATCATGTCATGGGAAAGGTGCATGATTCTATCTCCATATCATTTGTGAATCAGTATTCCCTTTGAACATATTTCTAGGTGGGTATACATCACAAAATGACTCAACTTCTAGTGGGCAAAAGTCCCATGCCTTTAGAGGTATATAATACATTTTCTATAGTTAATCCTTTCGTCAAAGAATCATCTAAGTTCTCTTCCGACCTAACATGATCAACACGTACAACACTAGTTGTGAGAAACTATCTGACTGTGTTGTGCTTTCGACGCATTTGTCGATTCTTACCGTTATAAAAACAGTTTTGTACTTTTGCAATAGCCGCGGTACTATCACAATGGATCATAATAGCTCGTATCGGTCTATCCCATACAGGAATTTGAGAAAGTAAGTTTCTCAACCATCATGCTTCTTCACTAGCTGCTGCTAGTGTTATCAATTCAGACTCCATCGTAGATTGAGCTAGAATTGTCTGATTCTTTGATTTCCAAGACACAGCGCCACCAACAATATTAAACAAATATCCACCAGTGGCTTTGGAGTCGTCTGAAATTTCCAATAAGCATAGTAGTATCCTTCAAGAACTGCAGGAAACCTCTTATAGTGTAATCTTAGGTTAACGGTATTTTTAAGGTACTGCCCTCTCAACTGCATTCAAGTGTTCCAAACCAGGACAACAAATAAACCTGCATAAAATCCCCACTGCATATGCAATGTTTGGTCTGGTACAATCATTTGCATAACGAAGACTACCAATTATACTATCATATTCAGATTGTCTAACGATATCACCAGTATTCTTAAACACTTTAACACTAGCATCAAAAGGAGTACTCACATGTTTACAATCAAAATAGTTGTACTTCTTTAAAATCTTTTCAATATAATGAGACAGATCAAAAGAAATACCATCATTAGTTCTAGTAATATTAATTCCCGGAATTACACTAACTTCACCCAAATCTTTCATTTCAAAGTTAGACTTAAGCATATTCTTAGTTTCTTCAACCACATACAAGTTTGAACCAAAAATCAGCAAATCATCCACATACAAACAAATCATGATGCATGCATTGTTTTCAAACTTATAATATATACATTTGTCACTTTCATTAATTCTGAAACCATGTGAAATCATCAAGTTATCAAATTTTCATGCCATTGCTTAGGAGCTTGTTTCAGACCATACAGTGACTTATCTAACTTACACACTTTATGTTCTTGACCAGGAACAACAAAATCTTCAGGTTGTTCCATGTAAATTTCTTCTTCAAATTCACCATTCAAAAAAGTTGTTTTAACATCCATTTGATGAACAACAAGATTATGCACAGCAGCAACAACAATCAAAACACGAATAGAAGTAAATCTTGCAACAGGAGAATAAGTATCAAGGAAATCTACATCTTCTCTTTGTCTAAATCCTTTAGCTACCAACCTAGATTTGTGTTTGTCTACTAAACCATCAGGGTTCAACTTACTTTTAAGTACCCATTTACAACCTATTGCTTTGCAACCACGGGGTAAATCTGCAGGTTCCAAGTTCCATTAAGATTATGGGAATCCATTTCGTTATCTATGGCTTCTTGCCAAAAGTCGGATTCAGGAGAATTAAGTGCCTCTTGAATACTAGAAGGGTCTTTCTCTAGGGTATATACTTCAAAATCAGAACTATAGTTTGTCGCTATCCTAGCCCTTTTGCTATGCCTAGGTTCAATTTCAGCGTCTCTAGTTTCCGCAGTTCTAAGTTCTTCTATTCTAAGTTCACAACTTGTACTAGGTAGAGAACCCCCACTATTTATATATTTAAAAGGAAATCCAACTTCAAAGAAATCAGCATCAATAGATTCAATAATAACTTTATTATTAAGATCAAAAAATGTATAAGCTTTACTGTTTTGAGCATACCCAACAAAAACACATTCATAAGCTTTACTAGCTAGATTTGATCTTTGAGGATCAGGAATACGAACATAAGCCAAACAACCCCGTACTTTAAAATAAGATACATTTGGTTTTCTGTTTCTCCAAAGTTCATACGGTGAAATTTTAGTTTTTGAATTTGTAACACGATTCAAAACATAACAAACAGTCAACAAAATTTCTCTCCACCAATGAGGGGCAGCACCAGAACTCAACAAACATGAAGTCACAAGAGTAGTAAAAGTACGATTCTTTCTTGTGCAATCTGTTGAAGGAGTTAACAAAGTAGTGGATGAAAAATCGACTAAGTCTTTGCACGTTGAGCAACTGGTTTTAACACGATTTCCTTTTTTCCACTCTTTGATTCCATCAACTGTCACACTTTATGGGATCATGGTCTTTACAATTCTAGCAATATAAATAAGTCTCTGAATCATGATTGAACACAAGAAAATCTTACGTCAAACAGACAACACAAGATTAACAACTCAATGTCTGAGCAATTACTCTCAACAGAGCAAATTCAATCAATCAGAGCTTATCTTATTTCTACACAAAACACCTACAATATTTGATCACCATTGATCTCACATATTTCTCAGATTCCCTCCTAAAGATCGACTTATCCTATCTTGTGACCGAATTTATTCTCGAACGACCATTGTCTTGGTTTAGGCCGGAGTACTACATATTGATCTGTCGAATTCAAAGAACTCTCTTCTTGCAGTGCATCTGTGTGGGGTTGCACATTTTTCTCGGTTCAAGGAGTATCCTCCGCACGGTAGTCTCGTCAATTCCGTAAAAACCAGAAAATCGTTTTGCCCCATCTACAGATTGGCGACCACAGTGGGAGATCATTCTCTCGGTTGTAATCTCACTTCTCAGAAAGATGGTCGGTCTTAGGTCTGGTTCAGTTACCAATCCGGATTCAACATCCGACTCAAATGTTGCAAACTCTAGTGGTATTGCCAACACCACTCCTCCAGCGCAACCTGCCACTACCACTCCTCGGGCGCAACCTGTCGCTACCACTTCTACGGCGCAACCTGCCACTACCACTCCTCCAGTGCAACCTGCCTCTACTACTCCTTCAAGTGCTTCGGTGATCACCCCTGCAAGCGACGACACTGACACCATCAACAATCCACTCTTTGGTAGGTCTCCGGAAGAAGTCATAGAAAATCCACCTACCATTGGTGATCTCATGAAGGTGCAAGAGTCTCTTGCCAAAAATCAGACTGACATGGCTGCTACTCAGAAGAAACTATTCAATTATCTCAAGACTCTTACAAATAAAATATCAGAAAAGACTCAGGATAAAGGAAAAGCTAAAGAAACATCTTCAGACGCTGATCCTGAGGTCACTCCAATCCATGTAGTAGATGATGAGGAAGTTCTTAAGGCTGCAGAAAATTCACAAGCCAAAGAACCGTCTGGTTTCATCACTCATGAAGACCTGGAACTCCTTTTGGAAGATCGTGGAAAAGACATAACACTTTATGTCCATCGTCACCAACCTCCATACCCTGCTGCTACACGGAGGACTCCTCTGCCAAAGGGTTACACTTCTCCAACCTTCAAACTTTATGATGGAACGGTCAATGCTCGAGAACATGTTTCTCGATTTCTGGAAGCACTGGTGAACATGAGCACAACCATACTGTCCGTCTGAAGGAATTTTCAAAGTCTCTGAAAGGCAGAGCATATACCTGGTACAACGACATCGCACCATGGAGTATCAAGAGTTGGGGAGAAATGGTAATGCTTTCTACAGAAAGTATTTCTTCGTTTCAGATCACCCTCTCTGATCTTGGAAGGATGTTTCAAAGGAGCAACAAACACCCTAACGACTATGTGAAAAGGTTCAGAGTTCAAGCTTTGGATTGCCATGATCTAAATGTCACAGAACAACAACTGTGGACTAGGGCATCAATGAAATGATTTCAGTCTATAGAGCTTTATTGGAAAATCTCAGGTTCCAGACTTTCTCAAAACTTCATGAAGTGGCCAAGAGATCAGCAACTACTGCACCTGCTTTATTGGAAATATCTAAGAATACAAAATATGAAGAACCACGAGAAACTCGAGGTAGCAGACGTTTAATCAACAAACAGTACAACCTACAACCTTCCACAAATGTTGTTGCAGAAGGGAGCAAACGAAAAGCCGAGCCACAATGCAATCATGCTTTCTCAACTCCTTCAAAGGCACAAAGTAAAGATAATGCGCAAGTTCCTGCGCAACACATAGAAGACGATCCAGAGGTACCTGATTTCCCCTGCTCCATTGAATAAGTTATTGAAATACTAGATACCTGGGTTCAAGACGGCGCAATCAAATTGCCATATGTCAAGAAAGAACCAACTGAAGAGGCCATGGAAAATACTCGTTATTGTCTCTTTCATAAGTTCGTCAACTATCCCACAAGTGATTGCAGAACTTTGAAGCACATATTCAAAGAGAAGATTGAGTCAGGAGAACTCAACTTGGGAACTTAAGGAGTCCACAGAGATCCTCTCCCAATCAGAACCTTCACTCTCTCTGAACCTCTTGTCAAAGAAGCAGTTCAATCCTTAATCGAACATGTTTTTGAATTACTATACTTATCAAAAGCTCAAAGGGAGACATGTTTGCTGCATTGAACCACATCGTGTTAGGAAAGAATTTATTAATTCAGGAAACGCATCATGAGCCTTCAACATCAATAGACAAAGAAATGTACGACTGGGGACTTCTCACCATAGTCCATATCAAAGGAAACGAATTCAAACGAGCACTGATAGATGTCGGCACTGCTGTCAACGTTATCCCTCTGAAAACTCTCAGAAATGTCGGTATCAAACAACAAGAAGCCATCCATGCTCCATCATCAATTATAGATCACGAAGGAATGCCCAGAGAGGCTTATGGCCATATTACTCTCAAGGCGAACATAAACTCAGCCTGGACATAAACAAAATTTTATATAATCCGAGAAGATCCAGGGTATGATATGATCCTTGGACTTGCGTGGATTCATGCTGTAAAAATAACACCAACACCTTCAATTGCACATTTCTCAGTCAAAGAAACCTCTGATTCAGAGGAAGAAGAAGAGAATATTTCATTGTTCGAGTATCTGGATGAGGTCAGAGCCTTGACAGAGCAGATACAAAGGCCTGAGGAAAATTCAAACACTTTCATCAAAAGATTTCGTACTCAGGCAAGTCTTATTCCTCCTCATGTGTCCATATCATCAGTTTTAAAATATTCTTATTTGTTCCAAGGGATTTACTCCACCAACGACTTAGCAATCATAAAATGCTATGAATGGGTAATCTCGCCTCAACAATATTTCACCAAGTGGCTGGATGCAGAACCTCTTCGAATCGAGCACTTCATGAATACATTCATTGCTGAAATAATGGCTGAATTCGACAAGCAGTATCCAAAGTATTCTCCTTCACGTGAATGTCCGTATACACCACAAAATTGGAAAGCTCCGACAACTTGGAATTATGTTACACGGAGAATTCTAAATCAACAGAAGATATTCAGGGTACGGATGATCAATTCTAACAAGTTCCAAGAAGGATATTTAGTTATCAAATAAACTAAGTGTAACCCTCATTCTGCAAAGAATTCCAACTGGGAATGACCTTTTATGATCTCTAAGTCTGTTGCTGGTGGATACTACAAATTAATTAACATGGACAGCAAGGAGACCGTGACCATGACACACGAGAATTGGCTCAAAGCCTTTGGCGTTAAGGTTCTGGGTATTTGAGGTGTTGAGAGTTCGGGGCACGAACGTCCCAAATATTTGGTGTTTAGAATTTTCTTTCATTGTATTTCAATTCCTCCAAAATGTTTGCAATACTTGCATTCAGTAATTTGAATTCAGCAATTTATCAAAATTCAGTTTGCTTAAAGAAAATCTCTATCACACCCAAAGAAAATCCTCAATTATCTACTTATCGAAAACCAATCAAAACCAAAAATAAAACCTCACATCTCTCAGAAGTTCAGAAGTTCAAGAGATTATGGAAGGAAATCAAAGAAAATCAGCAAAGAAAGACTTTTGCTCCTCTGCATCTTTCAAGACTTGCAAGGCCGCCTTATCCATGTTTAGCTCTTCAGTCAGCCTGGCAATATTATCTTCCTTCTCCATCATAGCAACATTTGGAAAGGGTATGTTCTTCTCACGAGAGTCCTTAATAGCATATATCTTCTTACGAAGCCACTTCACGTTCAATCCAAGTCTCTCAGAATTCTCCAAGTTGAACTCCCAATCAAAGAGTACATCTGGAGTCACAACATTTCTGGACCTAGCGCATATATCACTTACCACACACAATATAACACTTACTTTCATTTTTAAAGAGTAAGCACGCTTTTGGTCTCTGGTAACAATGATGTGACCAAATTTCCTCCATATCTTCTCGTACAAGCCTGCATATCCAATAGGAATGCTGAATCCACCAACTAGTTCATGATATGGGAGTGATGCATCAAATGGATGATCAAAAGCAACTCCTTCACTCGGATATTAATGTACCACTATACGGTTCTCAATTACTGGAGCAACTTCTACGGTCATGGCAACAGTTTCTTCAATATCCTGTACTTGCAGCTCGGTTTCTTCTACTACTGGAATAGCAACGATCGAGGCTTCCATGACTTCAGTGACGACTCTCTCATGGATTTTAAGTGCTGGGATGATTGTCTCTTCATCAATAACTCCAGGGCTGCTCGAATTATCCTTATTGGATTCAATATCCTCAACTTCGGTATTTAGCATCTAATACGAAGATTACATGAGGTTAGATAAATATAAACATGGAAAACAAATAGAATCATAAACTGCAGCACACAAGCATTCCAACATCATCAAGTTTCATCGTTATGCACTCAATACGCGAACAAATAGTGTGAAAGTCATAAAAACACGTTTTACAGCGAACTCATCTGAAGAGATTTTGCTCTGCCCTGTACAAGATGACGAACTGGGAGAAATCTACAAAGAATCTGAGGATGAGTTATATACCATTCTATTCGTATGTATGTTATCTGAAATATAAGAAAATTTCATGGAAATCGGATGAACGAGCAAAAAGATGTGGTCGCAACAATGGACTACATGACAACTGAAAATTTACTAAAAGTCTCCTGGATGTTTACTGTTTCGTCTATTTCGACCCCTAAACGTGCTCAAAAATCAAAGGATTCTTCGAAAAAAGCTTGAAAATTTCCTGGTCATAAGGATACATATGTGGATCGCAAAAATCTGACATCGGATGAGGATTTTATGGCGTTTTTGCTAAAAGACTGAGTTTTGAATTTTCTGGTGACGTATTTTTGGCAAAACTTTTCATAAATTCACATGCATTATCATTCATTCACTCATAAATCAACAAGTTTATACTTCTATGAATAAAATACAAGAGTAATACTTACTTGAATAGTCTCTGAAGTGTTCGAAGAACCTGAATTGTTTGCATCAACATCCAGAGCACCATTGTTTTCATTCGGTTTCGAGCTCTGGGAGTTTTCTTTATCGCCATTTTATGGGAAGGAGCGAACATCACCAGTACCCTCCACTTCCATGGAGGCATCCTCCTGGATATATTCTCAAAAATTAGTATTTTGTCTACAAAGTATCATGATTAATTATACGGAGAACTACTTACAGTCTCTTCTACACTCAAACTTTGCTCAGCAGTAGAGAACTGGAAACCGTCAATACTTGATGGAGTAAAATTCTGTAACAAGGTAAAAAGCATTGTCTTCGCGATCCTAATTACACGAATGGGAGAATTCATGGTAAAAGAGATATCGACAACTCACCAAAAAAATCACTTGGGACTTTATGGTGTTAGGTAACATCTTATAATTCTTATTCCTGCCTTCTCCACCATGAATAGTCGCTTCAGCTTCTGAGAGGTCTACATTGATTCGAGGTCTTACATTACGACCGTCCTGTGAAGAAATTCGATGCAATAATCAAAACGCAATTCTTATAATCTTATGAAGATTTCATAGAGAATACTTACTTGTGAACATCCTGGAGATGTTTTACGTTTATCACCACCAGGGAAATGCTTCAATCTTGGTCGAGTAGCAATCAACTCAGCAGAAGGAGGCTCGTTTACTAAAGGTTGATCGACTCTCACGAAATCAAGTAAACACCTGAGTTTTTGATCCCAAAAGTCTATGTAACCCGGAGTTACATATGTGATTCTCTCAGAGGTAGAAACCAATATTCACTTCCTTCCACATGTGTGCGGTCCATGCGGGTTATGAGCTGTTCAACTGATGGTTTCCTTCTTTTAAAAGTCGGAACACACTGATCCATACCCATTTTTCGAGCTTCCCTATCATTACTGTATTCTTCTACCGATAATTCTCCATGTATTATTGATATCAAGTGACCAGGAGTACAACTCAACATAAAAGACCTCTCGCCGTCACTCAAACCAGCACCAGATTTCAAAGCCATACTTTATTCAGCATTGAAAGTTCTTGGCTGATAAATATAAGAAGGAAATGACACCCATGGGCGGAAGTTAAATTCATATTCACGGTCCAACACATCAACGAAGCGAGTCTTGAGTCGAGGTTACTTTGTGGACCATTGCATGATACTAGCATTGGCCTTCTCAGAGAAGACATGGCGAGCATCAGCATTCAATCCTTGCAATATGGTACGTAGAATGGGTGCATAATTCTTGAAACGCTCCCACATCAAAGCTTGAAGAAACATTGTATTGGCATAGCATTCAATCTTCATAAAACCATTCGAGATGTTGGAGTATAGAAGCAAGGAGTCTAAATTAGAGTACGAATAAACCAAGAACAAACTACCTATTGGAAGTTGCTCACCCTGAGCCATCTTAACCGCAAAGGGAATCACAAACGGCTTCAAAAAGTTTTCAGCATCTTCAAATACATCTCTGGACAACCATAAGCACAAGAAAGCAGCAATAGATAACGTACCATCGACATGCCACTGCAGAGGAGTGTCTCTCGGTCACCAATGTATTAACCAGTGATCATAACAACCTTTGCTTCCGGATGCCTTATTAATTTCTTCAATAGCAATTGTCATGATGTTGGAGATTTCGGTTTCCTATGAGGAAGAAATACCTTCAGGAAGTCTCTTCCATGCATGAATCATCCTTGGAGGCATCGTTATCTATGCACGAATCATCTCTGGAGGCGTCATTATCCAAGTGTGTATCATCTCCAGAGGCATTGTTAGCTTGGGAATCAGACATCCTTGCAAAGTAGCTGTAAAATTCACACAACATGCTGCTTCAGTATATCATCTAGGTGCAAGCTTCGACAAGATGATGGAATCATGCAAACGGAAAAACACCTAACCACATGTACAAAAATGGTAATTCTTAATTCTTACCTTTTACTATCCACTAACAGTAGTGATTGTAGTATAAGAGTTAACACTTTAAAAACTGCTCGTTTCTTCAAAACCTACAAAAGACGAGCAAAACTCAGGTTTTCATAAAATCATGAACATTTCTACTGCGTGAACATTCACCATGGGATTATGAAAACTAAAACATTATTTCATCATAAATAATTACTTCTAAAGATTACACAAAACTCAAGTTTTGATTTTTAAGGAAAATAATATATATATATATATATATATATATATATATTAAAAAAAAAACATTTTTACGTGAGCAAGACTCACAAAAATAAAATTCGTGGACATTCCAAAGTTTCACCAAAAAGAAAAATCCATGAACAGGCCATGGTCTTATAAAAAAATAAATATTTTTCCTTCGTACCATCGTTCGTTTTCCAAACGAGGGTTTATTTCGATTTTGTAAAAGCTCACATCTTTCAAGATAAAGTTTTGGTTCTCATGAAAGCTCATAAACAAAATTTTATCACTGGACACAGGTCTATATATTATAAAAATCTCTCATAAGTCAGGGATTATTACTAGTTTCTTAAATTGACGATCGAACGAACATACGCTTTCTAAATACAAGTGCTTTCTACAAAAATCACACTCATATATGCACATGTATATAACTTTAGCATGATCAAGGCATGAACAACTCATGAACTTCAAAAAAAATAATCGTTGTGTACCTGGTCGGCGCCGGTGGGAAGTTGGTCGGACAGTGATTGCTCCGGTCGGACGGCGATGAAGCTCCGGAAAAATTTCTTTCTCCTGCTCTTGACGTGAAGGAGATGAAGGGATGAAGAGGGTGGTCGGTCGTATGGAAAATAAATAAATAAAAATGGATTAATTCCCTTTTATATCAAATTTTATTTCCAAAACCTAATCTCACAAGGATTTCCTTATTAGGCCCGGCCCATGAATCCTAAAACGATTAAGGTCCCATCATCAAAATCAGCGGTTCAACAAAAATTCATGATCATTAGGCTCACTGTATCATGCCACTGGAATCTTCATTCAAGCCGTGGTTTGCTCGTACTATCAAAAATCCGGTAAGGTCTTATTTTACGACTAAGTTCAATTTCTTGCATTGTTTGTAACTGGAAAATCACCATTCAGTGATGACTGATGAACATGATTGTTCCTTACTAAGCAGGGGACTTAATGTAGATAGTGGATTTTCGACAAGGGATAAAATCTTAAATCCATAATTATATATGCTCCTGATCCAGCAATCACACGAGTATTGAGACTCATGTCTCTTATTGAAAGCGTGAAAGCTCATGCCACGAGAATCTCTGACTGAGAATACTGTCTCTCAGAGTATATGTAGATATTTAGTCTCTAAGCTGAGGCAACGACATATCTCATGAATACTGAGCAATTTCATTGATCACTTTTATATAAAATTGCAAGATTAGACGTCTCCTAGACAGCTTGCCTGCTAGTATAGAGCAATAATGTCTTCGGGATGTAACAATGATTTCCATGACTATATAAAGAAGTATGACGCTTCAACAAGCTCATATCACTCCATTCCTGAATAATTAATGCTCCTAGACGATCGTACTAGTATAGATCCATCAATTAATTATTCTTAAAATCATTAGATTCATTAACTGAATCCCTGAAAAATATTCAATGTTTTTCATAATATTTCGTTACTTCAATTTATGGTTCTTCCCAGCATAATTCCATGGGTTAGTAATAAATATTCAACACACGGACATCTAAGCTACCTTTGAGTAAACCCCGACCAAAATGATGCAGTTGTACTCGACAAAAATGCACTAACGAGCACCTGAATGCACGAATGAGTATTTCAAAATACGACGAGACGATGAACCTATGCAAAATGGGAAAGAAAATGATAAATAATAAAATATTAACCAAGGCACTGAGGGACTGGGCCCACCGATCGGCCATGCGTGTTGTGACCAGTCCGATGCTCAATTTTATATTCTATCATATTTTTTTATTATTTTTCTTGATCTTATGAAAATCCTTTCATTTGAACAAATATCCTTCGCTTTAAGGAAACTCCTCAGTTTTATGGTGTTTCTTTCGCATCAATGAAATAATATAAAATTGGGAAAGGTGTCATGGGACCGTGTCTACTAGCCTTCTGGCTATTCCCTAGTCATGGTCGGTCCCACACCTCATGATTCCTCATTATTTTATTATTATTTTCCTAATCTCATGAAAACTCCTTAATTTCATGGTATTTCCTTCAAATCATAAAAAATAATAAAAATTAAGGAAACTCGTGGGATCAGGCCCTAGCCGTCCGGTCATATCCTGGCCGGTCCCACACGCCCTTTATTTTATCATTATTATTTTTATGCTTCCTTGATCCCATGAAATTCCTTAATTTCACGATATTTCCTTCAAATCATGAAATAATACATAAAATTAGGGAAAGCTCACGGGACCAGGCCCTAGACGGGATTAGTTTTTTTAATGTGGGGTTGTAGTGATAGTGGTAAAAAGGGATTCGTATCAGACTTGTGAAGGTAATGCAATTTTAGATTTAAATAAAATTATATGCACAAATATTGACAAATTGGTAGAGAGTTACTCGGACTACGGACTTGGCCAATTCTCATGCATGTGGTACATTTTATTTATCCTTAACAATTATCGCTCAAAAAATATAAATATATGGACTCTTATTTTGCCAAAATAGATTCTCAGAATATTAGTTATAAATCGTAAGCATGGGACATCAAACATTTAAGCAAGCATGCCGCATCAAATAAAATGATAACTAATCAATCAAAATCATTTTTCAATTTTTAATTAATGCAAAAGTCATAAAAAGAATAAATTAAATTTACCACCATGACGAAAATCGACTCCCTCTGTTGCCCCAGTGTTTGGGTTTAGCTCATCATGTTGAAATACCTCTCAAAATATTTTGTTAAGCTCAAATGGTGTTTACAATGAAGAGAAAATGGAAAGAAATGGTGAAAATCGAAAAACTGCAACGCTTATAAACGTTACAGAATCACTGTTACAGAACGATAAACAGAAAGTGTGGCAAACGCTGTTGCGAAGTCGCTGGAAAGGTGTTGCAAACTGTCGAGAAACTACTACAGTTTTCAACGACTTTCCACTGCGCGTCTTATGTTCTTCACGTTCTTGAATTGCAGCAGCATGAAGCTTTTCCTGCAACTTGATTTTTCTTCATTCCCTTGGCTCTGTTAGCTCTCCCAAACACTCAACACCCTTCTCAACTCCTTAGACTCGTATTTATATTGTTTTAGAGCCCAAATATCCAACCATAAAACCGTATATTCTCCCATTAATCCCGTCATTTCTCGCTGCCCAAAAATAACAATAATTTCCATTTTTAACTCTATCACACGTTAACTTTGGTCCTGCACGCTCCAATTCACCTTCCCCACGCCTCATAAGTTGTTGAATGCCTCCATATCACTCCATGCACGGAAAAAACATAATCGAACTCGTGTTACAGTTCATGTTGCTCTTTTTTGAGCTCGTGAATTGAAACGAGTGTTCCAGCCAAAACTCTTCGAAACCACCACCCAAAATGTCTTCCCTAGGTTAAATCACAACTTCCCACCAAGTTTCAGCGATTGAATCACACAAAAACTCCTCCAAACATTCGATTGAAATTCTGCCAGAGAAGTGAGTTTCTTTTCCCGTCGAAATGAAATTTGAATTTGTGAAGAATGTCACCCCGTATCCAGTGGTTGCCCCTTATCCGTTGATGGAGTCCGAATAACACATATCCCTTGGGGTGCCTTTAGTAATTTTTTTGGGGTGTTTCCAACACTTTTTCTGGGTTCCTCCGGTGCATTTCTGGGGTGCTTTTAGTACTTTATCCTAGGGTTTAAATCACCACTTTTGAAGCCAATTTCGCCGAAAGAGCTTATTTCTTTAAAAGTACCTACAAAGACATAAAATAACAAAACAAAAACCAAATCGAGCACTAACAATACATACAATTGAGACATATTAGACACATAAATGCGTCTATCAACACCCCCAAACTTATTATTTGCTAGTCCTCGAGCAAAATTAATATAGAAAATAAAATCCTAACTCACTAGGTTCCCTAGTGGCCGAGTTAATCTCGGGAGGGTTTACCAGAGGTGTACCCACAAAACCTTTACTCCAGACCTTAGCTATCTACGCAGAACTTTGGAAGGAACTAAAGAACCTCCTTGGTTGGCATATTTATTGACTACGGGAGGAAGTACCCTGATGCGAAATTCCAATTGTTGTATACGAGTTTGCACTCAAGCATACTAAAATTCATATAGAAGTCACAGAGCTCTACTCAGATAGTTTCTGTACATCATAACCGGAGTCAACCAATCACATAGAAAGATTAAGAAGATGGATAAAGAGAAAAAACGTAGATGTTGACTAAGGTGAACCTATCCTAATGGACTGAGATATCGGTCTGACTAATATCAGCACAACTGGCATATACAAGGGATCCAGTAGTCGATAATCCTAACTCTAGGTTAACACAACTGGCATATACAAGGGTTCCAGTGGTTGACTTTATTGAATTTATTCCGGTTGGTCTGATGGTCTGGTCTGAATTTTTTCTTTTTTTAGTATCCCAATCACTCTATTTCACCCTAGCACTGGTAACAACAAAAGAGAAAAAAAAGGTGATCAGGTTTCTTTAGATGTTTCCATCACGAGATATGGCGAAACTACCATGTTTTTTTTAATTCTAACACCTGAGCTTTGTGCTTTTATGAATAGATCTTTAGATGTTTCCATCTAATCAGATTGGTTCCTCAACTCCTATAACCAAGATGTTCCCATCCACTTAGATTGGTTAGTGCAAACCTTAATAGGCATAAATTTATAGGCTTTGGAATTTAATAATTGCAACTAAAAAGTTTCTCCCATACCCACAAACTTAAATCTAACATTGTCCTCAATGTTTTAAAGATGAAACTAAAAGCATGAACAAGGAGAAACTGTTACCGCTTGAAGCAAGGGAGTTGAGGAAAGATATTACCGTGTTGCATGAGATTTGGTTACCTCCCAAGAAGTGCTAAGTTTAAAGTCTTCAGCCAGACTTAGGAAAGGATTAGTCAACTCGAACCATAAAGTAACAGTCGAAATAACTGCGGGTCTTCAAAACCAAATAGAGATGACCAAAGGAAATTTCAATAACCCAAGAAAGTGAATAACATGCCCTTATCTAGTTTCCTGATTAAGATATTTATATCTAATTGTGGTTCAGGTTCAGGTTCTATGAAAGGGTCTAAATAAAATATTTTCATTGGTTGCGTTTCTTCATAGGTGGGATCTGAATCATTAGGTCCTAGAGTCTGTAAAAACTCAAATAAGAACTTAGAATCACAAAATAATAACCTAAATAATTGAGGGTCCTCTAAGTCAATCAGGTTTGACTTACAGTGTTGACCATGGTGAGAGTGGTGGTCATTCTTAAGCAATTGTGTCGATTCTAATTTCCTAAAGCATTTAGGTTTACTCTCACAACTTAATATTCGACACATTTGAAGTACAAACGTTCCCATATTTGGAAGAAAATTATTTGGTGGGAAAACAAAGTCAATCTGGGTATCATAGCCTGGGCAAACCACATCAACCAGAGGATGGGTTTCTAACGACTGAACTTCTTCCTGGACATCATTAGGTTCGGGAAAACGAGTATGAAGGTAATCTTGTAAAATGGTCGAGGCAGAGATATCAAGTCCTAAATGAAGGGACTTTCTGAGAGTTAAAGGTAAGGCACTAGGAAGGTGATAATCACCCTTAAACTTAGAGTTTTCCGTGTCTCTAGATAGACCTCTTATTTCTTGAATTTCCGTATCTTCAGGGTCCTTAAAATATTCAATAGAGTCTTCTAAGTTATTATCAGGTAATGCACCTTTACTCATCTTTACGGGTATATCTTCTTCGTCTAAGACTACTGTTTCTAAGTCGCTAGACTCTAAAACAGCATTTTCGGAATAAACCCGTTCCTCTAAACCACTATCAGCTTCGTAATCAAAAGGAAAAACTACATCGTCTAAAACGGTGGTATCCCTAATTAAATCCTCGTCCTTTTGAATAGGTGAATAATCATAAACATTATTTGGATTTGAACTAGAAATAATATAATCATTATAAAGCTCAATTGGATTAATAGATTCCTGATCACTATGCCTACACATTTCAGATTCTTTATTACTACTATCCTCATCATAATAGTACGAAGATGATTGAACCTTATCTAAATAAGTAGTGTCTTTTATTCTAACCTCGTCCTCTAAATTAGACAAATGTTCACTATTGATATCAAGGGTAGAATTAGAAACACTATTTTGGAAATTTAGATTATTTCGAGCAGCATTGGCTAATTGTTCATTTTCTGCCTCTAGACGTGCCTGAATTTCACTGAGCGTAACACTTATACGTTCATAAGTGTCGTTTATCATCTCAGAATACCGTGTACACTCTTATTTTGAACTATTCATTGCAACTAAACGTTTATACGTCCTTTCAATCCGTTGTTGGGTCTCTTCTAGAGATGGAACAAGTTCAGAAATATCATAATCAGGACTAGTTTTTGAAGTAATTTTCCAAAAACGAGTAACTAGTACTACAATGTTCTTGAATTTCTTGCTCATATTCGCGTGTGGATAGTAATTGGGCTCACCATGGTATGAACCATAACCTTGAAAAGGTTGGCGTTCCTAACTACTATTCCCACCATGGTCATAAAACTGATGATGTCCATAATAAAATTCAGGTCGATACTCATTGTATTGGCTTCTATCATACCAGTTCGACATTCTTAATTGCAAGGGAATTCTACACAATCACAAACAAGGCTGACTCGACCAAATCAAACCTATAGAATCTAGCAAACAAAAAGCATGATGGCTCCACTTAGATTGTTTTCTAGACCAACTTCTATGCCTTCGAAAAGGAATTCGTTACAATTTGAGCAAACCCCTATGGGATCAATCCGAGTCAAAGTAAGTTGAATAGAGGCGAGGGAAGCTTAGTAGAGCTTTGATACCCAAGGCCTCACCGCATTAAAAGGCGGCGCAGTCACGCATTCAACTCACAGAAACCATCATGAACTTTGAAGTGTGCTTAAAGAGCAAGCAATATTTTTCAAACGAGTTTCCTATTAAGCTCGTTACCCTATCGGTCTCGTTCTATTCCAAATTTTAAAGCTTAGGTTCATGTTCGGTTTTTTTCCTAAGGCGGGCAAGAAGAGAACGGTGATGAAATCCGAACCCTAATCTTGTATTGGACAGGCCTTGCCCTTTACTAGGAATTTAAAACAGCCGGTTCAGTCCTCAATCAATAATCACCTTACGGCAGACAGTAAACCCGCTTGCAGGAGATTCGCGGGTGATAAGATAGACTTACCTCCCGCACCAGACGGGCGATGAACCGTTGTAGTCGACTCAGGCCACTGACTCCGATGTCAGTGTGCGAACCGGAGGGGCCGAGACGATATCGTAATCGTCGTCCTTCCCTACAAACAATTTGTATTTAATTTAAAAAAAATTATAACCCTTCCGTAGGGTTTAAAAAATAAAGTCCAATGTTCAATGTTAAAAAAAATGTCCAAAAATAAAAACCTTAATTGCAATTTTAAAAAAAAATAAATAAAATTATTTACAAAAACTTGTTCTTCACTCCTTTTGGATTTCTCTTTTCTTTTCTTTTTGGGCTTTGCCTTTCTTTTCAGCACTTTCTCTTTTTCTTTAGCTTAGCTCCAGATCTGAAAGCAAACAAAAATACCAAAATGCGTAAAAAAGAACAAATACAAACCTAAAAATTCTACCTAAGCACAAATCCGCGTCGGTGGCGCCAAAATGATTAGTTTTTTTAATGTGGGGTTGTAGTGATAGTGGTAAAAAGGGATTCATATAAGACTTGTGAAGGTAATGGAATTTTAGAATTAAATAAAATTATATGCACAAATATTGACAAATTGGTAGAGAGTTACTGGGACTAAGGTCTTGGCCAATTCTCATGCATGTTTTACATTTTATTTATCCTTAACAATTATCGCTCAAAAAACATAAATATATGGACTCTTATTTTGCCAAAATAGATTCTCAGAATATTAGTTATAAATCGTAAGCATGAGACATCAAACATTTAAGCAAGCATGCCGCATCAAATAAAATGATAACTAATCAATCAAAATCATTTTTCAATTTTAAATTAATGCAAAAGTCATAAAAAGAATAAATTAAATTTACCACCATGACGAAAATCGACTCCCTCTGTTGCCCCAGTGTTTGGGTTTAGCTCATCATGTTGAAATACCTCTCAAAATATTTTGTTAAGCTCAAATGGTGTTTACAATGAAGAGAAAATGGAAAGAAATGGTGAAAATCGAAAAACTGCAACGCTTATAAACGTTACGGAATCACTGTTACAGAACGATAAACAGAAAGTATGGCAAACGCTGTTGCGAAGTCGCTGGAAAAGTGTTGCAAACTGTCGAGAAACTACGACAGTTTTCAACGACTTTCCACTGCGCGTCTTATGTTCTTCACGTTCTTGAGTTGCAGCAGCAGTAAGCTTTTCCTGCAACTTGATTTTTCTTCATTCCCTTGGATCTGTTAGCTCTCCCAAACACTCAACACCCTTCTCAACTCCTTCGACTCGTATTTATATTGTTTTAGAGACCAAATATCCAACCATAAAACCGTATATTCTCCCATTAATCCCGTAATTTCTCGCTGCCCAAAAATAACAATAATTTCCATTTTTAACTCTATCACACGTTAACTTTGGTCCTGCACGCTCCAATTCACCTTCCCCACGCCTCATAAGTTGTTGAATGCCTCCATATCACTCCATGCATGGAAAAAACATAATCGAACTCGTGTTACAGTTCATGTTGCTCTTTTTTGAGCCCGTGAATTGAAACGAGTGTTCCAGCCAAAACTCTTCGAAACCACCACCCAAAATGTCTTCCCTAGGTTAAATCACAACTTCCCACCAAGTTTCAGCGATTGAATCACACAAAAACTCCTCCAAACATTCGATTGAAATTCTGCCAGAGAAGTGAGTTTCTTTTCCCGCCAAAATGAAATTTGAATTTGTGAAGAATGTCACCCCGTATCCAGTGGTTGCCCTTTATCCGTTGCTGGAGTTCGAATAATACATATCCCTTGGGGTGCCTTTAGTAATTTTTTTGGGGTGTTTCCAACACTTTTTCTGGGTTCCTTCGGTGCATTTCTGGGGTGCTTTTAGTACTTTATCCTGGGGTTTAAATCACCACTTTTGAAGCCAATTTCGCCGAAAGAGCTTATTTCTTTAAAAATACCTACAAAGACATAAAATAACAAAATAAAAACCAAATCGAGCACTAACAATACATACAATTGAGAGCTATTAGACACATAAATGCGTCTATCAACGGCCGACCATGCCCAACCCGGTCTCACACGCCCTTATTTTATTATTATTTATTTCCTTCATCTCATGGAAACTCCTTCACTTCAAGAAAAATCCTTGATTTCAACAAAAACTCCTTGGTTTCAACAAACTCCTTTATTTCATGATATTTCCATAAAATCATAAAAATAATTATAAAATTAGGAAAAGTGCCATGGGACCGGGCCATTAGTCGGCCATGCCTTGGCCATAGCCGGTCCCATACTTCATGATTCCTTCACTTTTTATTATTTTCCTTCATCTCATGAAGTTTTCCTCAGTTTCAGAAAAAACCCTGATTTCTTCATATTTTCTCAAATGGTTGCTCAAGCGCACGTCAGAAAATATCAAAATTCTCATAACTGAGACACGGACACTTTGACGACGCGAGCATGTTACCTTGACCGACCAAGGTTGCCTCTTTGGCTTGCAAGGGTCCGGTCCCACGTATTCTAATAAATTGACCTAATTTGCGCAATTGCACGTATTGGGTCCAAAACTCTTCCGAATAATTTTGGAACTTCATAAGATGATCGTCATTCGATCCCGTGACCATACACGGCCGGTTTCATGACCCCTTGGTCGGTCCCTCACCACTTCATAATTAATTAGGTTTTATCACCTAAGGCTCAGACGAGCATTATTTCAATAAATGATTAAACCAGCATTTGATCATCCTTTCGCCAACTCTTCAAGAGACCTTGGTATTTGCTCACTCGATCATATTGGTGCTACATGGTCGACCCATGATCCCATGTATCCGATCCCTCCTTCACTCCATGATTAATTTTCAGTAAACCATCAATTGGTCATCAATTGATCGAATTAGGGTTTCTGAGTTCAAGGTTCATAATTCCAGATTTGAACGCTAATAATTTTATGATGATTTCATGATCAACATTTTATTAATTATGCTCGGTTCAATTACCAGTATTTTAAATTAATATTTTATTTGGTCGTGCTACCAATAATTCATCAAACGAGCAACATTTGCTCAGATGAGAAATATTTTCTCAAATCAAGGAATATTGGTTCAACTGTCAATATTTAACGATTCATCGAATGAGCAATATTTGCTCACGTTAATTATGAACGTTCATTCATGCATTATACCTATGTCTCAACAGGCATATTTAATTCATGAGTCTCAGAACATTTTTAGAATCATGTTCGACTCAACAATACAAGTACTCATCATCCCATGAAGTCACGAAGTCAGCAAGTGACTAACTAAATACACGTATGCGTTGCAGACTCCATAATCACGAGACATCAATCGTGTCACATGGGGGATATTAACTAGGGTTTTGGTCTGGCGGTCCACGGCACGTGTGTTCATACACAAGATGAGAATGTGATTAATTCATGCAATCATTTGAAGAAGTTAACAAAGTAGTGGATGAAAAATCGACCAAGTCTCCGCACGTTGAGCAACTGGTTTTAACACGATTTTCTTTTCTCCATTCTTTGATTCCATCAACTGCCACACTTCATGGGATCATGGTGTTTACAATTCTAGCAATATAAATAAGTCGATGAATCATGATTGAACACAAGACAATCTTACGTCAAACAGACAACACGAGATTAACAACTCAATGTCTGAGCAATTACTCTCAACAAAACATATTCAATCAATCAGAACTTATCTTATTTATACACAAAACACCTACAATTTTTGATCACCATTAGTCTCTCATATTTCTCAGCTTCCCTCCAACAGATCGACCCATCCTCTTTTGTGACCGAATTTATTCTGGAACGTCCATTGTCTTGGTTCAGGCCGGAGTACTACAGATTGATCTCTCGAATTCAGAGCACTCCCTTCTTGCAGTGCATCTGTGTGAGGTTGAAAATTTTGCTCGGTTCAAGGAGTCTCCTCCGCACGGTCTTCTCCTCAATTCCGTATAAACTAGCAAATCGTTTTGCCCCATCTACATTATTTTAAGACTGCTTGTTGAGATTGTGAATTCCTCTCATAAAACCGGTTGCATAAGGGTAATCCAAGCATCATGTCTTCTGATGGAAAATATATAAATATGATTGTTAAGCTATCAATCACCAAGGAAAAATAGAAATTTCCTTTGTGTCTAACTTCGAAAATAAAAAGAAGGAATATGAGGAAGCCAGTAACAGTTCCTTTTAATTCTCAGAAGTTTTCTGATGTTCTTGACGAGTTGAAGATGGCAAGAAAGGAGATTCAACAAATAAAGGCTTGTGTTTTAAGATGGTAATAAATTCAGAATGCCCTGGTTCGACATCATCAGCCAAGGCGGTTTGTTGGTATTGACTCCTTCCTCTATGAACCACATGTTCCAATGGTTGTTGACGACAAGGAGTTAGGGGACGATGCGGAATTTTTCAAAGATCTTAATGTCTAGTGTAACTTCTTAAAAAAAAATTTGTTCTTTTTTTTGTTTAAAAAGGATAACTAGGGTTGGAATAGATATTATTGTGAGTCCACATAGCTATGCCCAAGTTTTCATCTTGCAATGTTTTTAGATTTATTTATTTAAATTCTAAAGTGATTTGGAAGATGATGTTTGCAGTATTAATCTTTATAGTTTTATATATTGAAATATGTTATAGGATATGTGTGCTTGCATCCGTGAACTATTATTGTTCCATAAGATGTCAAAAGTTATCTCTTTCATATGTCGATATGCGAGTATTGATAAAAGATCGATGAACTTTTGACAAACAAAAGTTAAGCCTATTATGTCAATTATTTGATGGAAGATATGTTAAAATATTTTGTTTACAAAGATTATGTCTATTATATGTCGTTATGCAAATAGTGATGAAGATAGAATGAATCTTTGTATATTTCGCAGTATTAATCTTTCCCTGATCCATATTTTATATAATGTGCGGCTCCGTAAGGTTCTCTTATGTTGAGCATAAACGATTGAGTTGATCATTATTTTATGGTTAACTTAGTCATTGCTCGGTAAGTTCTCTTATGTCGAGCATTACCAATTAAATTGATCACTTTTGTGTTTAATTTGGTTGTGTATTCCGATTAAATCAATCATGAGTTATCTTGTGATTAGTTTAATTGAGATTTTTGGATACAAAATCATTTCCTTATGGTTTTTTTGGTGTCCAAAGAAATCATTCTTTTCTTGTAAAAGTAAGGTCACTCTTGCTGCCCTTTCGGGAATAACATCAAATGGGGGACAGTTCTTTTGAACTTGCGCTTAATTTCCATATCTTTGTGGGGAGTGCGACTGTGGAATATTTTAGGAGTTATCTTGTATCTTTATAAACTCCTTGATGAATGCATTTAGCTTCGGCTATATGATTGCATCTAAAGAAAGTTGATATGCACTTTTCTTTGGTCTTAAAGCATCTCCGTGGAAATTTCATTAAGATATTGTTTTCGTACCTTTGCCAATTTTATTGACAAAAAGGGGGAGAATTAATATGTAGTTTATACTACAAATACATATGGTTTACAGATCATTATGTAAGGGGGAGTGGTTTTCATATTGAGATGAAAGTATTGACTAAGGGGGGTGATAATATCTCCATAATATTATTGTCAAAGTTGTGATGTAAGAACTTTGATATCGTTTGATAATACTATGACACTGTATAACAATGGTCGAAAGCTTTTGTTTTCTCATTGTTATGGATACGGATCTTCAACAACTATGATGCTGAATTGAACATATATGGAATCATGGGAGTACATGGAAAATATGAAGTTTTCGTGTAATGTTGAAGCACCGAGGAGATCAAGCATGTGGACGAGAAACTACAAAGTTTTATTTATTTTGTAATACATATGCATTGATAGTTTTGCCACTAAAATTGGAAAATTGGGAAATTTTTAGAGCATTGCTTGGTCGAACTCGCATGCGTTGCTATCTAAAGCATGTTTTTCAAGTTTAGTTGTCAAAACTATATGTCTTGATTTCTAGACTACTTATAGATAAGTCTCGGACCAAGACAGTTAAGTGTAGTTGAGCTCCAGACTCCACGACGATCATCTTACGAAGACGAAGAACTACTCAAGGAACCGGTGGAACTTCATCCGACTAAAAGGTATGTGGAGACTTGAACTTATCTATCACTCAAAAGTACACCTCTCTATCTCCTACTATTGAGACAAAGTCATATAAGTATGATAGTTTTCATACATACACATTTTCTATTTCGAGCCGAGTTTACTCGCCTATCTTTTTCTCGAAAAATGTGTTGGTAAGCTTTAGCTTTAACCACTTTTCATCTTAACCCATGATGAAAGTCATGATGACGTTTCAATCTTGAAAATAGCTTTGATGACGATAGTTGTGAATAACTACTGTTATAACATTATATAATAATGTTTCAATGATTGAAATGTAGAGTTAAAATTAGGTAACCAACTATGGATATAAGCATATGTAGTGTGTTCGCACATTTGCTATTTCGAGTAGAGTTGAGATTAGTATATAAATCCATGTGCTAGTGTAGATGGGGGAAAAGATTTGCTGGTTTTTACGGAATTAAGGAGATTACCGTGCGAAGACTCCTTGAATCGAGCGAAATGTTGAACCTCACACAGATACACTGCAATAAGGGAGTGCTTTAAGTTCGAGAGATCAATTTGTAGGATTCCGGCCTAAACCAAGACAATGGTCGTTCCAGAGTCAATTCGGTCACAAGAGAGGATGGGTTGATCTGTAAGAGGGAAGCTGAGAAATGTGTGAGTTCAATGGTGATCTGAGATTGTAGGTGTGTTATGTATTCGGCGTAAGAAAGTTCTGAATGATTGAATATACTCAGTTTAGAGTGATTGCTCAGACAGTGAGTTAGTGTAGACGAAAGATTGTCTGTATGAACTTGTCGAGAAATTCTTGTGTAGACAAATGTTGTTCCTTTCAATCATGACCTTTTATATTGTTGAATTGAAAACACCATGATCCCATGAAGTGTGACAGTTGCTGGAGTCAAAGAGTGGGGAAGTGGGAAGTCGTGTCAAAACCAGTTGCTCGTCGTGCGGATACTTGGTTTATTTCCCATCCACTACTTTGCTAACTCCTCCAACTGATTGCACAACTTGTTCGCATTCTCATGTGTATGAACACACGTGTCGTAGACCGCCATACAAAAACCCTGGTTAATATCCCCCCATATGACACGATTGATGTTTCGTGATTGTGGAGTCAGTTGCTGACTTTATGGGACGATGAGTCCTTCTATTGTTGAGTTGAACATAATTCGCAAATGTTCTGAGATTTATGGATTGGGCATGTCTGTTGAGACAAAGGTGTCGAGTAAATGTTGATAACCTAAAACGAGCGAACTGTGCTGCTGAATTGTTGAATATTGATAGTTGAACCAATATTCCTTAGTCTGAGCGAATATTGCTAGTTTGAACAAATATTGCTCATTTGAGCAAATGTTGCTCATATGATGAATTATTGGTGGCGAGCCCAAAATAAATATTAATTTAAAATACTGGCAGCTGAACCGAGTGTAATTAATTAGGGTGTTGATCATGAGATTAATCAAATTTTTGTATAGTGGTAAATAGGGTTGTCGTTCACTCGGACTTGTTGAAATTGGTTTTAGGCTTAAATAATGGAAAATACTAAAAATAAGAAAATATATATACAAAAATGGTGACAGGATGAAGAGAGGTTGGGACTCGGGATTCCATTGTTTTTCATGTTCATGGAATTCTGAAATTAATTGTAGATATTTATAGCTCAAAACAAAGGAAATATCAACTATATTCTTTGCCAAAGTAGATTTCATAAAATATTACGCGTAGGTCATAAGCATGGCGCATCAAAAGAACTAAGCATGCTCCATCAAACAAAGTCACGAGTAGTTAATAGAAATCATAATTCATTAAAATTCAATGCAAATAGTAAATAAACAATTAATTGAGTTACACCAATGGTGAAATCCAGCTTCCTCCATTGTCCCAAAGTTGGTGTTTAGCTCTTCATGTTGAAATACCTCTCATAATAATTCATTGATGCTCAAATGATGTTTACAATGAAGAGAAAAACAAGAAAATGGTATACACTGGATTTTGCGACGCACAAAGTTCGTCACAAGATAAACGATAAGAGATAAGTGTTGTAAGCTCTATTCCACAGTCGCTGGAAAGGTGTTGCAAACTATCGAGAAAAGGCGACAGTTTCGAACGACTTTCTTTGACGGGTCTTATGTTCTTCGTATCTTCATCACCAGCAACAAACTATTTTCTCTGCAACTCCTGATTTCTTCGTTCTCTCGTCTTATAAACCTCTCATCCCGATCCCCCCACGAATTGTGATACCATAAGCCTATTTATACCCATAGAGGTCTTCGAATATCACCCCATTACTCCAAATAATCTTCATAACTCTGGCAGCAAAGAAAATATTCCGAGAATATTTTCTTTCCTTTTTCTTCTCCTGCACGCGTTAAATCTATGCAAACACGTCTCTGGATGACTCAGAACATGGTGCAGTCTCACGAAAACTCTCTCCAGCTCATCCAAATCCCATGAATATCTCCATCCAAGTCGTGCTCGCATGTATCTTCGCTGCTTCACTTCAACACGGGTTCTAGCCAAATTTAATCGAACCGAGGACCCATACCAATCCTGTTAGTCTTAGTCAAGTCTTCCCATGCAATTCCAGCTATTGAGTCTTGCTAAATCATCAACAAAAACTCGAATCCTAAATCTCCCAGTACTGAACACCGTTTCCCTCCAAACTTTAAATTTGAATTGAAGAAGATGGGTGCTGTGGACAAAATGGGTGTTGTGGAAAAAAAATGGGTTATATATAGTTGTGGGTGACACTTCGCAAAAATGGGGGTCCGTATAGCAAATGTCCTCCGGGGTGCTCCGAGCAACTTTTCGAGCCGAATTTTCCGACAATATTTATTTCCAAAAAATACCTATAAACACACAAAACACCATAATAAGTACGAAATCGAGTACTAACAATACGGAACATTGAGGACAAATTAGACACAAAAATGTGTCTATCAAATACCACCAAACTAATTATTTGCTAGTCCTCGAGCAAATTTATTCTAGAAAAGAAACATCAAACTCACTAGGTGGCCCTAGTAACCGAGTAGTCTCGGGAGGGTTTACCAGAGGTGTACTCACAACACCTTTACTCCAGATCCAAGCTATCTACGGAGAACCAAGGCACTAAAGAATCTCCTTGGTTGGCATACAATCATTGACTATAGGAGGAAGTAACCTGATGCGAAATTCCAATTGTTGTACACGAGTTTTCACTCAAGCATACTAAAATTCATATATAAGTGACGGAGCTCTACTCAGATAGTTTCTGGACATCATAACCGGAGTCAACCAATCACATGGAAGATTAAGAAGATGGATAAAGAGAAAAAACGTAGTGTTGACTAAGGTGAACCTATCCTAATGGACTGAGATACCGGTCTGACTAACATCAACATAACTGACATATACAAGGGAACCAGTAGTCGATAATCCTAACTATAGGTCAACACAACTGGCATATACAAGGGTTCCAGTGGTTGACTTTATTGAATTTATTCCGGTTGGTCTGATGGTCTGGTCTCATTTTTGTGTGTGTGTGGTATCCCAATCACTCTATTTCACCCTAGCACTGGTAACAACAAAAGAGAAAAAAGGAAGTGATCATGATTCATTAGATGTTTCCATCATGAGATATGGCGAAACTACCATTTTTTTTTTAATTCTAACACCTGAGCTCTGTGCTTTTATGAATAGACTCTTTAGATGTTTCCATCTAATTAGATTGGTTCCTCAACTCCTATAACCAAGATGTTCCCATCCACTTAGATTGGTTAGTGCAAACCTTAATAGGCATAAATTTCTAGGCTCTGGAGTTTAATAATTGCAACTAAGAAGTTTCTCCCATACCCCCAAACTTAAATCTAACATTGTCCTCAATGTTCTAAAGATAATATTAAAAGCACGAACAAGGAGAAACTGTTACCATTTGAAGCAAAAGAGTTAAGGAAAGATGTTACCGTGTTGCATGAGATTGGGTTACCTCCCAAGAAGTGCTAAGTTTAAAGTCTTCAGCCAGACTTAGGAAAGGATTAGTCAACTCGAACCATAAAGTAACCGTCGAAATAACTGCGGGTCTTCAAAACCAAATAGAGCTGACCAACGGAAAATGCAATAAACCAAGAAAGTGAATAAGACTAGCATGCCCTTACCTAGTTTTCTGATAACTATCGCTAACTGCGGTTCAGGTTCAGATTCTATGAAAGGGTCTAAATTAATTATTTTCATTGGCTGCATTTCCTCATAGGTGGGATCCGAATCATTTGGTTGTAGAGTCTGGAAAAACTCAAATAGGATCTTAGAAGCGCACAATAATAACCTAAAAAACTGAGGATCCTCTAAGTCAATAAGATTTGACTTACATAATTGACCACAATGAGAGTAGTGGTCATTCTTAAGCAAATGCGTCGATTCTAATTTCCTAAAGCATTTAGGTTTAGTCTCACAACTTAATATTCGACCCATTTGGAATATAAACGTTCCCACAGTTGGAAAAAAACTATTGGGTGGGAAAAAAGTCAATCTGGGGATCATAGCATGGGCAAACCACATCAACCAGAGGATGGGTTTCTAACAACTGAACTTCTTCCTGGACATTATTAGGTTCGGGAGAGCTAGTATGACGGTAATCTGGCACAATGGTTGAGGCACATATATCAAGTCCCAAATGAGGGGACTTTCTGGGAGTTAAAGCTAAGGCACTAGGGAGGTGATAATCACCCCAAAACTTAGAGTTTCAGTGTCTCTACTAGACTAGTCACAATCTCCCTAATTTCTGGATCATTAGATTCTTGAAAATGGTCAATTGATTCTTCTAAGTTATTATCAGGTAGTGCATCTTTACTCATCTCTACGGGTCTATCTTCTTCGTCTAAGACTATTGTTTCTAAGTCACTAGACTCTAAAACAGCATTTTTGGAATAAACCGGTTCCTCTAAACCTTCGTTGGCTTCGTGAAAAGGAAATACTACATCGTCTAAAACGAGGATATTTCTAGTCAAATCCTCGTCCTTTTGAATAGGTGAATAATTATTAAAATTATATGGATTTTGTACTAGAATTAACATTATCATTAAAAATATCATTGGGAGTAACAGATTCCTCATCACTATGCCTATATATTTCAGATTCTTCATCAATACTATCCTCATCACAGTCATCGCTATAATAACATGAAAATGACCGAACCTCATCTAAACAACTAGTGTTACCAATTCTAACCTCGTCATCTTGATTATGTGGATAAAAACTATCTTTATTTTCAAGGGTGGTATTGAGAACACTATATTGGAATTTAAGATTATATTGAGCAAATCTTTCCATAATCCTATTTGTACTTTCAGTAAATTGCTTGAGGGAATCTTCTAGAGACATCTTAGTTGTTTGCTCTACGGACTCTTCTCGAAGCGGAATGTTATAAGTCCCTTTCATAAATAACTTATGTGTTGACTCGTTAAAACTCTTGAGAGACTCTTATAAAAAAAATAGGAGGATTATTTTGCTCGTATGACCTGTGCGCATGTGGATAGTAATTGGTCTCACCATGGTATGGACTATAACTTTCAAAAGTTTGGTGTTCCCAACCACTATTCACATTATGGTCATAAAAAGGATGATGTACATATTCAAATTCAGGTCGATATTCATTGTATTGGCTTCTATCATACCAGTTTGACATTCTTAATTGCAAGGGAATTCTACACAATCACGAACAAGGCTGACTCGACTAAATCAAACCTATAAAATCTAGCAAAAAAAAAAGCATGATGGATCCACTTAGATTCTTTCTAAACCAGCTTCTAATCCTTCAAAAGGGAATTCATTACAATTTAAGCAAACCCCTCTGAAATCAATCCGAGTTAAAGTAAGTTGAATAGAGGCGAGGGAAGCTCAGTGGAGCTTTGATACCAAAGGCCTCACCGGTATTACAAGGTGGCGCAGTCACGCATTCAACCTACAGAAACCATCAAGAACTTTGAAGTATGCTTAAAATAGTAACCAATATTTTTCGAATGACTTTCCTGTTAAGCTCGTTACCCTATCGGTCTCGTTCTAGTCCAAATTTTAAGGCTTAGGCTCGCGTAGGTTACGTGTTCCTAAGGCGGGCAAGAAGGAAACGGTGATGAAATCCGAGTCTTTATCTTAATTTGGCCAGGACTTTCCCTTCACTAGAAAATTAAAGCAGCCGTATTCAAGTCCTCAGCATATATTCACCTTAAAGCAAACATTAAACCCGCTGACAGGAGATTCGCGGGTGTTTATAAGTTTACCTCCCGTACCAGACGGGTGAAGAACCGTTGTAGTCGACTCGGGCCACGACTCATATGTCATGTACGAACCCGAGGGGCGAGACGATATTGTAATCGTCGTCCTTCCCTGCAAACAGTTTATATTTAAGGGTACCCTTCCGTAGGGTATAAAAAAAAGTACAATGTTCAATGTCCGTAAAAAAAAAAAGTCCAAAAATAAAAGATTACAGAAATAAAAACCTTAATTACAGTTTCTAAAAATAAAAATAAGATTATTTACAAAATCTTCTTCTTCACTCCTTTTGGATTTCTCTTCTCTTTCCTTTTTGGGCTTTGCCTTTCTTTTCAGCACTTTCTCTTTTTCTTTAGCTTAGTTCCAATCCTGAAAGCAAACAAAAATACCAAAACGCGTAAAAAAGAACAAATAAAATAGAACCTAAAACCAAATCTATAAACAAATCCGCGTCGGCGGCGCCAAAATTAACCAAATTTTTGTATAGTGGTAAATAGGGTTGTCGTTCACTCGGACTTGTTGAAATTGGTTTTAGTCTTAAATAATGGAAATTACTAAAAATAAGAAAATATATATACAAAAATGGTGACAGGATGAAGAGAGGTTGGGAATCGGGATTCCACTATTTTTCATGTTCCTGGAGTTCAGAAATTAATTGTAGACATTTATAGATCAAAACAAAAGAAATATCAACTATATTCTTTGCCAAAGTAGATTTCATAAAATATTACGCGTAGGTCATAAGCATGGCGCATAAAAATTACCTAAAACTAAGCACGCTCCATCAAACAAAGTCACGACTAGTTAATAGAAACCATAATTCATTAAAATTCAATGCAAATAGTAAATAAACAATTAATTGAGTTACCCCAATGGTGAAATCCAGCTTCCTCCATTGTCCCAAAGTTGGTGTTTAGCTCTTCATGTTGAAATACCTCTCAAAATAATTCATTGATGCTCAAATGATGTTTACAATGACGAGAAAAACAAGAAAATGGTATACACTGGATTTTGCGACGCATAAAGTTCGTCACAAGATAAACGATAAGAGCTAAGTGTTGTAAGCTCCATTCCACAGTCGCTGGAAAGGTGTTGCAAACTGTCGATAAATGCGACAGTTTCCAACGACTTTATTTGACGGGTCTTATGTTCTTCGTATCTTCATCACCAGCAACAAACTATTTTCTCTGCAACTCGTGATTTCTTCGTTCTCTCGTCTTCTAAACCTCTCCTCCCGATCCCCCCACCAAATGTGATACCAGAAGCCTATTTACACCCACAAGGTCTTCGAATATCACCCCATTACTCCAAATAATCTACATAACTCCGGGTTCTAGCCAAATTTAATCGAACCGAGGACCCATACCAATCCTGTTAGGCTCAGTCAAGTCTTCCCATGCAATTCCAGCTATTGAGTCTGGCTAAATCATCAACAAAAACTCGAATCCTAAATCTCCCAGTGATGAACACCGTTTCCCGCCAAACTTTAAATTTGAATTGAAGAAGATGGGTGATGTGGACAAAAATGGGTGTTGTGGAAAAAAAAAATGGGCTATATATAGCCATGGGTGACACTTATAAAAAATGGGGGTCCGTATAGAAAATTTCCTCCGGGGTGCTCCGATCAACTTTTTGAGCCGAATTTTCCAACAATATTTATTTCCAAAAAATACCTAAAAACACACAAAACACCATAATAAGTACGAAATCGAGTACTAACAATACAGAACATTGAGGACAAATTAGACACAAAAATGTGTCTATCAGGGATCAACATAAAATTATTAGCGCTTGAATCTGGAATTATGAACCCTGGATTCAAAACCCTAATTTTGATCAATTGCTGAATCGATGATGAATTGAAAATCATTCATGAAATGAATGAGGGATCGACTACATGGGATGATGAATCGACCATGTAGCGCCCAGATGCTCAAGTGAGCAAAATATCAAAGTCTCCTGAAGACCAGTTGGTGAAAGGATGATTAAATGCTGGTTTAATCATTTATTAAAATAATGCCGATGTGAGCGTTAGGTAGTAAAACCTGATTATGAAGAGATGAGCGACCGACCAAGAGGTATGAGGCCGGCCCTTGGTGGTTGTGGGACCAACTGATGGTCATTCGAGCAAACTCCCAATTGTTTGAGAAGAGTTTGGATCCAATATGAGCAATTGAGCAAATTATGTCGAAATTGCTAAAACGTGTGGGACCGGCTATTTGCAAGCCTTAGGGCCAGCCTTGGTCGGTCAAGGGGATATGACCGTGTCACCATAATATCCGTGTCTCAGTTCTGAGAGTTTCGATATTTTCCGATGCGCGTTTGAGCAACATTTTGAGAAAATGAAGGATTCAGGGTTTTGCTGAAACTAGGAAAATTCATGAGATGATGAAAATAATTAATAAAATAAGGGATTCATGAAGTGTGGGACCGGCTATGGACTAGACATGACCGTCCAGCCAATGTGCACAGTCCCAAGGTACTTTTCCCAATTTTATATAATTATTTGAGTAGGCATAAACTTACATGTTCGGATGTCAACATTGGATTTGCAATACGCAGTGCTAGACAAGCTTGCATTTAAAAAACATGTCATAACTATATATCATCTTAGTTGCACTTGTAGTCAAGGAATGCCAACAATCCTAGCGTTAGCAAAGATGAAATCGTAAATTCTCTTTTTTAGTAATGACCGGCAAATATTCTAATCCCAACCTAAAAATGTCCAAAAACTCTTTTATTTTGCACTTAGATCAATAAATAATACCACTTTCATTTTATTGTCGCATATGTAAGTTAAATTGGGGATTATCTCTTTTGAGCATATGGTGTTTTCTTCTATTTTCCTTGACAAGAGATAACTGATAATGAAGATTATGTGCGGGTCAAGGATTTGATGCAACCAAATGGAGAAGGATGGAATTTGCATCTCCTTCAACATCTGTTTGACCAAAAAACGTTTGACTTGATAAACAACATGAGAATACCAATTGCTTCTGAAGATAAGTTAATTTGAAAACTCTTAAAGCATGGTTGGTTTCTTTTAAATTCAGCTTATAGTAAACTTTATGAGATTAGTCTGGGGATATGTAGGTGTCTACTGAAATACAAGGATCAAATGTGAAGTGGAAAGAGTTGCGGAAAGTGAATACTTGGCCAAGAGTTAAACATTTCTTTTTGAAAATGTCTCTCTGATATATTCTAATAAAAGAAAGATTGTCCAGAACTTGTGAACATATTAATCAGTTATATCCAATGTGCAATCAACATATTGAAAGCATAATGTAGATATTTTTTCTATTCCCCTTTTCTAGGATTTGTTGATAGAAATTCTAGGTGGAAGTGCATTCCTTCAAAGACCTCATACTTCTAATGTCGAGATTTTTCAAAGCTAGCTTTTTCAGGATAAACAAAACTTACACGATAGTTGCGTAAATTTAACATTAATGGTGGTTGCATGGAGTATTTGGAATGATATATGCGAGACTGTTTTCTAAAATAAAAATCCCGATCCTTGAGAAACTTCTTGGAAAATGATGTATTTTCAAAAAGTTGTAGTGATAGTGGTAAAAACTAGGTTCTTTTCGAACTTGTGAAGGGAATAAATTATTTTTAGATTTAAATAAATTTTAGAAGTAAATAAAACTTATTGCAAAATTGGTTTCAAGATATGAGAAAATAACCAAGACTCTGATTTCACTATTACGCATAAATGATGATGATAATTATCCCAAAACTCTAATTATCTTTTAAGTCCCTTATTTCTTAATCCACATATAATCTAGCAAATTCTCAAAAATTAATTGTATTCCCTAAGCATAGATTATCTAATCAAAGTATAACCTATCTAATTGAATCACAACTAATGACGAAAATTATGCAACAATTGAGAACTCTGCAAAAACCGTGATTGAGTGAATTATAAATTATAAATTAGAGAAAATAAAATGGTTACCACTCATTCATGCGTAAATAGCTTCCTCATTGCCTTGGTTGTGGGAGAATTAGCTCATCATCATGTTGGAAAAATACTCAAAAGATTTTATTAATGCTCAAAAGTTGATTACAAATGATGAAATAAGAAGAAAATCGTTTTAAGACCGTTCTTTGCGACCCACAGAAAGCGTCATGGAAGAACGGCACTTTAGAAGTGTTGGAAGCACAACACTGAAGTCGCGAGAAAGGAACTGACAATTGTCGCAAATATGCGACACTAATCAACGACTTTCCTAGACTGTACAATGTTCTTCGTGTTCTTGGCTGTGCAGCAGCAGAACTTCTTTTGTTGTCGACCTCTTCTTTCGATTCTCTCGGCTCTAACTCTCTCCCAATCACTTGCTAGTCTCCCTAGTCGACTCAAGGAGCCTTTATATAGCCGCAGCAACCGAAATATCTCGCTCATTAACCCACAATAATCCACCATTACTCGGTATTAAAGAAAAATATTCTAAGAATATTTTCTTCCCTGTTTTGCTTGATCACGCGTCTGCAGCTGTTGATTTTATGAAAACTCACCTTAATTGTCTTCTAAACGGTCCAAAAGTGTGCTAGAGTCCTCCATGCATCATCAGAACACGTCCGAATTCCTCAAAAATCCTCTCAAACCCGTGACAGACGTGAACTGCCATGTTCTCTGTTGATGAATTGTTTAGCCGATTCTAGCCAAATTCGATCGACCAGAACGCTTGCAATAGGTTTATATATATATCCCAGGAACAATCCCACCAAGTTTCAGCCATTTAATCACCGTCTAACATGTTCATTTCCTCAATCAAAAATCTGTCAGTGAAGATGAATTTTTTTTTCCGCCAAAATGAAAATTAAAATTGTTGAAGAAGGTGCCCCTTAACCATAGCTGGGGTGCGAATAGCAATTTGGGTGGAAATAATAATTTTCTGGGTTCCTCCGGGACATTTCTGGGACGTTTCCGGTACATTTCTGGGGTGCCTATGGTGCATTTCTGGAGTGCCTTTAGTAATTTTCTCCGGGGGTGTAAAACACTGCTTTTTGAGCCCATTTCGCCAAAAATGTTTATTTCCAAAAAATACCTAAAAACACACAAAACACCATAATAAGTAGAAAATCGAGTGTCAACAATATATAGTATTGAGATCAAATTAGACACAAAAATGTGTCTATCAAATACCCCCAAACTTATTATTTGCTAGTCCTCGAGCAAATTTATTCTAGAAAGGAAAATCATTTGAACCCCTATGTGGCCCTAGTGGCGGAGTGTTGTCTCCGGAGGGTTTACCAGAGGTGTACCCACAAAACCTTTACTCCAGACCCTATCTATTTACACAGAACCTTGTAAGGCACTAAAGAATCTCCTTGGTTGGTATACTTATTGACTATATGAGGAAGTACCCTGATGCGAAATTCCAATTGATGTACACGAGTTTGCACTCAAGCATACTAAAATTTATATAAAGTGACAAAGCTCAGATAGTTTCTGGACATCATAACCGGAGTCAACCAATCACATGGAAAGATTAAGAAGATGGATAAAGAAAAAAATAGACGGTTTAAAGTGATGGTGTTTCCCATATCTGTCTGAAGGCCTCTTCCAAGGTGAACCTAACCTAAATGACTGAGATACCGGTCCTACTAATATAAACACACTGGCGTATACAAGGGAACCAGCGGTCAATAATCTTAACTCTAGGTCAACACAACTGGCATATACAAGGGTACCAGTGGTCTACTTTATTGAATTTTATTCCGTTTGGTCTAATGGATTTTTTTTTGTATCTCAATCACTCTATTCCACCCTAGAAAAGGTAACAACTTGAATCGTGTGCCCCACCAAATCACTTAAAAAAAATAAAAACAGCAGGATTAGGATTCAACGAGATATGGCGAAACTACCATGTTTTTTTTTTTTTAATTCTAACACCTGAGCTCTGTGCTTTTATGAATAGACTCTTTAGATGTTTCCATCTAATCAGATTGGTTCCTCAACTCCTTAAACCAAAATGCTTCCATCTACTTAGATTGGTTAGTGCCCTCCTTAATAAGCATAAATTTCTAGGCTCTGGAGTTTAATCTAACAAAAAGTTTCTTCCCCACCCCCAAACTTAAATCTAACATTGTCCTCAATGTTCTAAAGATGAAATTAAAAGAATGGACAAGGAAAAATTGATACCACTGGAGGGAAAAGAAATAAGGAAGGATATTACCGAATCACATGAGTGCGGGAGCCTCCCAGTAAATGCTAAATATATAGTCATTAGCTAGACATCAAGTACCTCTCAAAGAATTGTCACCTTCCGAAGTCGTATACCAATAGTCGAAACAATTGTGGGTCCATAAGACCAAATAGAGCTAACACGAGGATGAGAAAACTGCACTGGATTAGAAAAATGAACAGAAGGAGTACGTCCTTATCTAAGGTTTCTGTCAAGACAACTGGGTTTGCATGATTGAGCTTCTTATGTGTGTCTCGATAACTAGAGTCATCCGAAAAATGGGTCTATAATACCTGGGTTACCTCCTGGACAGTATCATGAGGATCGGGTTGTGGAGTATGAACAGATTCTAGTAATATCTCAGACGTACAAGACTCGAGTCCCAAGTTAGGGACTCGACTTAGGGATACTTGACGATCACTAGAACCATCACCACCCCCATACTTAGGGTTTTCACTACCCTCAGACAAACCTCTAATTATTTCCTGAATTTCCGGATCATCCCAGTCCTTAAAATACTCAAGAGATTTTTCTAGTTCGCTACCCCCAAACTTAGAATTTTTGCTGCCTCTACATAGACTAGTCACAATATTCCTAATTTCTAGACCATCGGGTTCTTGAAAAAAGGTCAATTGCTTTCTCTAAGTTGTAATCAGGTGGTTCATCTTCAGCTTGCTTCATATCCGCTATGGTCCGCTCTAAAGTTTCCTTATTTTCTTTAATCACGGTCTCTGGCCTACTCTCGTGATCACTATCCAAATCGGAAGCTATAATCACAGGAAAGATTCTGGTGGGCCTAAAAATGTATACTTAGGATCCAACTTAGGAGACTCTTTTAAATGAGGTATTAGGGTAGACTCAGAAGCTAGTAATGGTTCAAACCTATCTTTCCATATATCAGTATCTAAACACAGGAATAGAATCCAATAGAGCATTTACTTGTTCAATGTTGCTATCATCATCGAAGTCCAATCTAAAATGGGATAGACAACTCTTTAGCGGATCTTCTGATATGATGTTTGGTAATGACTCCTGATCTAAGGTTCCTATCATGTTCACCTCTTCAATACTCGAGTCATCTAGTTCAGAGGGTAGCTTACTGATATGAAATATGTTCAGCTCAATAGTCATATTACCAAAAGACAAATTCATAATACCATTTCGACAATTAATGATCGCATTGGATGTAGCTAAAAACGGGCGACCTAAAATCACTGGTATTTGGTTCTCTGGGTCAGGTACAGGTTGAGTATATAGGATAATAAAATCCACTGGATAAATAAACTTTTCGACCTCTATAAGAACATCCTCGATCATACCACGAGGAATTTTAACGGACCTATCAGCTAACTGAAGTGTCATCTGGGTAGGTTTCATCTCACCAAGTCCTAGCTTAAGGTACACATGGTATGGCATTAAGTTCACACTGGCTCCTAAGTCAAGCAACGCTTTCTCCAAACCGTATTTACCTATTGTACAAGCAATGGTAGGGGACCCTGGATCTTTACACTTATGAATAGTGGTATTCTGAATAATAGAACTCACATGACTGGCTATAAAGGCTTTATTCTGGACACTGAGCTTACGATTTCGTGTACACAAGTCCTTAAGGAACTTGGCATAAAAGGGAATCTGCCTAATTGTATCTAATAATGGAAGGTTGATATTAACCTGCTTAAAAACCTCCAATATATCATTAAAGTTGGACTCCCTCTTAGTCAGAACTAGCAGTTGTGGGAATGGGGCTCTGGGAACAAAATCAGACTCAACATGACCCTCATTGGTCTCTTTAGAGACTCTATCAGTCTCTTCATTCTCTGGTTCAGACGGGTGAACTACAACATGTTCACTATCAGGCATGGCAACCTTGTTGTCTACTTTCTTTCCACTCCTAAGGGTTGTGACAACATTCACATGATTGTAAGATTTCTCCCCTTTGGGATTAGGCTCAGTATGACTAGGGAACTTTCCATCTTCTCTCTCACTTATCAACTTAGCTATTTGTCCTACTTGAAGTTTTAATTCGGCAAGACTTTGAGAATTATCCTTCAATTCTTGCCTAGTTTCTTGTTGAAAGCTCATGTGGTTCTTTGATAGCATTATGAGATTTTCTTTTAAAGCAGAGATCTTTTTCTCGGAAGTGTTTTGAAACTGAGTTTGACCCGAAGAGTTCTTAAAACCAAATCCTGGGGGAGGCTGAGAATTACTAGACTGTCCTTGATTCTGACCCTTAGACCAAGAAAAATTAGGATGGTTTCTCCAACCAGGATTGTAGGTCTCTGAGTATGGGTCAATCTTCCGACGGTTCTCAAACCTAGCATTGTTATAGACAACATGAGCTTGCTCTTCACTAACCTGACCTTCCCAAAATGAATTATCGGGCTCTATTTCACAACTAGAGACTTGAGAGGCTCTATTAGGTTCAACAAGGGACCTATTTTTAGACTGACCCATTTCCAAAGCCTCTAACCTTCTAGACAAAGCAGCAAACTTAGCATCAGACGCAAAATTCGTATATACCATATTGGTGCTACTTTTATTGACCAAGAGTCTTTTAAGGGGTTCAACACAAGATTCCCACTGTTGGGATTTTTCAGCGATAACTTCTAAGAAGGTAAAAGCATCATCAGCATTTTTACTAGTGAACTCACCAGCGCACATAGACTCAACCATGGCTTTGGTCGAATAGTCCAAACTATCATAAATAATTTGTACGAGTTTCATCTTATCAAATCCATGGTGAGGACACTGAGATAGGATATCATTGAATCTATCTAAAAATCTATAAAGA